>NC_080623.1:4748455-5006624 GCF_027887145.1 Ammospiza caudacuta
TGACCCCAAAGTGACTCCACACTGACCCCAAAGTGACCCCAAATCCCAAACTGACCCCAAATTCCCAAAGTGACCCCGAAGTGATCCCAAACTGACCCCAAATTCCCAAACTGACCCCAAAGTGACCCCAAATCCCAAAGTGACCCCAAATCCTGCTGGACCCCAAAGTGACCCCAAAGTGACCCCAAATCCCAAGTGACCCCAAATCCCAAAGTGACCCCACACTGACCCCAAAGTGACCCCACACTGGCCCCAAATCCCCTCTGGAGCCCCCAGAGACCCCAAATCCCCCTGGATCCCAAACTGACCCCAAATCCTGGGGGGAGACCCCACACTGACCCCCAAACTGAGCCTGGGATCCCCCGGGACCCCAAATCCCCAAAGTGACCCCAAATCCCAGCGGGGATTCCAAACTGACCCTGGAACCCCAAAACTGACCCCGAATCCCCACTGGAATCCCCCAAACTGACCCCGAAATCCCCCCAGGGATCCCCAAAACCGACCCTGGGACCCCCAAACCGCCCCAAACCCCCACCCCAGACACCCCCACCTGTGTCCCCCCGTGTTTTGGGGTGCTCTGACCGCCCCCATCCCCACACCTGGATCACCCCCCGGTTTTGGGGTGCTCTGACCCCACCCGTGCCCTTCCCAGGGACCCCCAAAGCCCCCCAGACCTCCCCCGGGGTCCCCCCCGATTTTAGGGTGCTCTGACCCCCCGTGCTCCCCCCGGGGTCCCCTCCAGTTTCGGGGTGCGCTGACCCCTCCCATGCCCCCTCAGTGATCCCCAAATTCCCCCAGACCCCCCCGTGCCCCCCCCCGGTTTTCGGGGTGCGCTGACCCCCCCGTGCCCCCCCAGCACATCTCCAGCCGCCGGGCACCGGGACGGGGTGGCCGGGAAGCCGAACCCGCTCCTGGGGCGCCACAAGAAACCGCGGAGCCCCCCCGAGATGGTGAGGGGGCAACGGGGGGCTGGGGGGGCTATAGGGGGGTTTGGGGGGGCTATAGGGCAGTCTGGAGGGGCTTATGGGGGGTTTATGGGGGGTCTGGGGATCCTTAGGGGGGTTTGGGGGGTCTATAGGGGGGGTTCGGGGGTCTATAGGGGGTTTTGGGGGGCTATAGGAGGTTTGGGGGATCTGTGTGGGTTTGGAGGGGCTATAGGGGGGCTATAGGGGGGTTTGGGGGGTCCATAGGGGGGTTTTGGGGGGTCTATAGGGGGGTTTGGGGGGGCTATAGGGGGGGCTGGGGGGGTCTGTGTGGGGGTTTGGGGGGTCTATAGGGGGGGCTGGGGGTCTATAGGGGGGTTTTGGGGGGGCTATAGGGGGGTTTGGGGGGTCTGTGTGGGGTTTGGAGGGGCCTATAGGGGGTCCATAGGGGAGTTTGGGGGTCCATAGGGGGTTGGGGGCGCTATAGGGCAGTCTGGAGGGGTTTATGGGGGGTTTGGGGGGTCTGTGTGGGGTTTGGGGGGTCCATAGGGGGGGTTGGGGGCGCTATAGGGCAGTCTGGAGGGGTTTATGGGGGGTTTGGGGGGTCCATAGGGGGTTTGGGGGCGCTATAGGGCAGTCTGGAGGGGTTTATGGGGGGTTTGGGGGGTCTGTGTGGGGTTTTGGGGGGGTCCCATAGGGGGTTGGGGGCGCTATAGGGCAGTCTGGAGGGGTTTATGGGGGGTTTGGGGGGTCCTGTGTGGGGTTTGGGGGGGTCCATAGGGGGTTTGGGGGCGCTATAGGGCAGTCTGGAGGGGTTTATGGGGGGTTTGGGGGGTCCATAGGGGGTTGGGGGCGCTATAGGGCAGTCTGGAGGGGTTTTATGGGGGGTTTGGGGGGTCTGGGGATCCACTGGGGGGTTTGGGGAAGGGTCTGTGTGGGGTTTGGGGGTCTATAGGGGGGTTTGGGGGTCCTGGGGTGTCTGTGTGGGGTTTTGGGGGGGCTCTGGGGGGGGTCCTGGGATGTGTCTATGAGATTGGGGGGGTCCTGGGGTGTCTATGGGGGGGTTTGGGGGGGTCTGTGGGGTTGGGGGAGGGTCCTGAGGGGTCCATAAGGGCGTTTGGGGGGGCCCTGGGGGGGTCTAAAGGGGGTTTGTGGGGTGGGGAGGGTCTGTAGGGGGGTTTGGGGGGGGGCTGGGGGTATCACTGGGGACCCCCCCAGTACCGGGGCTGTTTGGGGGGGGTTCTGAGGCTCCCCCCCGAGCTGGGGGTGTTTGGGGTATCAATGGGGGCTCCCCCTAAATGGGGGTGTCCGGGGGTGCCCGGGGGTATCCGTGGGGACCCCCCATTACCGGGGCTGTTTGGGGGTGCCCGGGGCTGTTTGGGGGGGGTCTGGGGTGTGTCCGTGGCCCCCCCCATTACCGGGGCTGTTTGGGGGGTGCCCGGGGCTGTTTGGGGGTATCCGTGGCCCCCCCCCATTACCGGGGCTGTTTGGGGGTGCCCGGGGCTGTTTGGGGGTACCCGTGGCCCCCCCCCCATTACCGTTCCCGTTCCCGTCCCCCCCAGGCGCCGCTGCGTTCCCCAAGGAGCTGCCCAAGGCCCTGGCGGGGGGGGGGCTCCTCCCGCCCCCCCTGGCCCTCGCGGCCGCCGCCGCCGCCATCGCCGCCCCCCCCCTGGCGCTGCGCCCCCCCGCGCCCGCCCTGCTGCCCGCGCCCCCCCCTGGCGCCCCGCCCTGCTGCGCCCGGCACCGGGACCCCTGAGAGCCGGGCACGCGCCCCTGCTGTTCACGCCGTACTGACCGACTGACCGACGGACTGACGGACACGGGAGGGACTGACGGACTGACTGACTGACGGACACGGCAGTGACTGACTGACGGACTGACGGACTGACGGACTGACTGACGGACTGACTGACGGACTGACGGACATGGGACTCACAGACTGACTGACAGACGGACTGACGGACACGGCACTGACTGACTGACTGACACACTCACTGACTGACGGACTGACAGACGGACTGATGGACAGACACACTCACTGACAGACAGACTGACAGACACAGCCCTGCTGCGCCCGGCACCGGGACCGCTCCGACCGGGACGCTCTCCGCTGCTGTTCACACCGGACTGACGGACTGACGGACACGGGACAGACACGCGGACACAGGGACAGACAGACACAGACACAGGGACAGACACACGGACATGGGACAGACAGACACACACGGGGACAGACACACGGACACAGACACAGGGACAGACACACGGACATGGGACAGACAGACACACACAGGGACAGACACACGGACACAGGGACCCGCCCCCCCCCCCCCCAGAACAGCCCCTGGGAACGCCCCCCCCCGCCCCCCCAAAGCCTGGAACATTCCTTGGGACAATCCTGGAACCGGACACACCCCCCCCCCCCCCCCGCCGGGACAACTGGACAACAGCCGGTGCCTGGCAACCGTTACCTGGCAACAAGGAACCGCCTGGCAACCGTTACCTGGCAACAAGGAACCGCCTGGCAACCGTCGCCCGGCGACGTTTAGTGAGCAACTGCCCGGTGACGGTCACCAGGCAACGGTTACTTAGCAACCAGGGCTGCCCATGGCAACCATTCCCTGACAACGGCTCCCTGGCAACCGTTACCTGGCAACCAGGGCTGCCCATGGCAACGGTTACCTGGCAACCGCCTGCACCCAGAGCTGCACGTGGAAACGTCTCCTAGCAACCGTAATCTCCTAGCAACCATCATCTCCTAGCAACCATCTCCTAGCAACCGTCTCCTAGCAACACCCCCAGCCATTCTCTCCCCTCCCCCCGGGCTCAGCGATTATTTTATTTTTTAACTGGAATTTGGAGATTTGGCAGGAAAACACCGAGCCCCCCCCCCCGCCCCCCCCCCCTCCCCGGGACCCCCCCCCGGCCCCACCGCACAAACCCCGGGGCCCGGGACCCCCCCGGGATGGGGGAGGGGTCCCCAAAGCCCCCCCCCCCCCGGCACCTCAGGGATCTGCTCAGCAATCAGCGACGGCTCGAGGGATGGAGCCCCCCCAGACCCCCCCCAAAAATCCACCCCGGGACCCCCCCCAAGTTCCCCCCGAGCCCCCCCAAGCCATGACCTCTTGCACTGAGGGCACCGAGCCCCGCACAGCCCCGGGGGGGCCCCCCCCAAAAATCGCCCCCCCCCCCCCCATTCCTCCCCTTCTCTGGGCCCAGCCCATTGCAATAACGTGGGGGGGGGGCGGGGCACCCCCCCTGTAAATAATGACCCCCCCCCATACACACACACATGGTACAGCCCCACAAGCACTGTGCCCCCCCCCAAAAATCCTGCAGCCCCCCAAAATCCTGAACCCCCCCCCAAAACCCTGAAACCCCTCCCAGCACTGTGACCCCCCCCCAAAAAAATATCTTGCACCCCCCCAAAAAAATCCTGCACCCCCCCAAAAATATCCTGCACCCCCCAGCACGACCCCCCCCCAAAAAAACCCCTGCACTCCCCCCCACCCCCAAAATCCTGCAACCCCCATCACTGTGACCCCCCCCAAAAAAAAATCCCGGACCCCTCCATCACTGTGACCCCCCCACCCCAAAATCCTGCACCCCCCCCACTATCACTGTGCCCCCCCCCCCCCCTTATCACCAGAGCCCCCCCAAACCTTGCACTGAACCCCCCCCCCCCAATTTTTGGGCATCCCCCACCTTGGCACTGACCCCCCCCCCCCCCCAAATTTCGGGCCCCCCCCCCGGCACTGAACCCCCAAATTTTGGGTTTCCCCCCCCCCACTCTCGGCACTGACCCCTCCCCAATTTGGGGCCCCCCCCAGTGAAACTGTGACTCAGCAAAGCAATACTGGGTGGGGGGGGGGTTTGGGGGGACCCCTGCCCCCCCACCCCGTGTCCCCCCCCCAGCTTCACCCCAATAAATGACCGGGTTTGACTCCGGCTCTGGGGGTCTGGGGGGTCCTGGGGGGCTCACAGGGGGATCTTGGGGTCCCCAGTTGGATTTTGGGGTTCCCCAAGAGGGTCCTGGGTGGGTTTTGGGGTCTCTAAGGCGGTCCCAGGTTGATTTTGGGGATCCCCAAGGGGGTCCCAGGTGGATTTTGGGGATCCCCAAGGGGGTCCCAGGTGGATTTTGGGGGTCCCCATGTGGGTCTTGGTGAGTTCTGGGGTCCCCAGTTGGATTTTGGGGTTCCCCAAGAGGGTCCTGGATGGGTTTTGGGGTCCCTAAGGGGGTCCCAGGTGGATTTTGGGGGTCCCCAAGGGGGTCTTGGTGAGTTCTGGGGTCCCCAGGGGGATTTTGGGGTCTGTAAGGGGGTCCCCAGGTGGATTTTGGGGTCCCCAGGGAGGTCCTGGGTGGGTTTTGGGGTCTCCAAGGGGGTCCCTGATGGATTTTGGGGTCCCCGCGTGGGTCCTGGGTGAGTTTCGGGGTCCCCAGTTGGATTTTGGGGATCTGCAAGTGGATTTTGGGGTCCCCAAGGGAGTCCCAAGTGGGTTTAGGGGATCCCCACGGAGGTCCCAGGTGGGTTTGGGGGTCTCCAAGGGGGTCCCTGATGGATTTTGGGGTCCCCACGTGGGTCTTGGGTGGGTTTTGGGGATCTCCAGGTGGATTTTGGGGTCCCCAGGGGAGGTCCTGGGTGGGTTTTGGGGGTCTCTAAAGAGGTCCCAGGTGGGTTTTGGGGTTCCCCAAGAGGGTCCTGGGTGGGTTTGGGGGTCTCCAGGTGGATTTTGGGGTCCCCAGGGGTGTCCCAGGTGGGTTTGGGGGTCTCCAAAGGGGTCCCTGATGGATTTTGGGGTTCCCCAAGAGCGTCCTGGGTGGGTTTTGGGGTCCCCAGGGAGGTCCTGGGTGGGTTTTGGGGGTCTCTAAGGGGGTCCCTGATGGATTTTGGGGTCCCCACGTGGGTCCTGGGTGGGTTTTGGGGTCCCCAGGGGTGTCCCAGGCCCAGCTCCACACCCCCCCTTTGTGTCCCTTGTGTCCCCCCAGGCAGCTTGGGGACACCCCGCGGGACGCCCCCTTCTTGGGCGGGGGGGGGGGGGGGACCCCCAAAATCCTCCCAAATGTCCCCAAAAATCCCCAAATCCCCCCAGCGACCCCCGGGGGCGGCGCGGGCACAGAGCAGCAGCAGCAGCAGCACGGCGAGTGGGGGGCACGGCGTGTTGGGGGGGCACGGCGAGTGGGGGGCACGGCGTGTTGGGGGGCACGGCGTGTTGGGGGGCACGGCGTGTTGGGGGGCACGGGGGGTCCGGGGGGGTTTTTGGGGGGGTCCCAGGAGCTCCTGGGGCTCCCAGGGTGTTCTGGGGGGGGGTCCCGGGGGATTCCTGGGAGGTTTTGGGGTGGGGGGGGGGGTCCCAGGAGCCCCCAGGTTTTTTGGGGGTCCCGGGGGGGTCCCAGGAGGTTTTGGGGGTCCCCCCCCTATCGCAGCAGTGACCACTTGATCTGCTCCTTCGCCGACTGCAGCACCTGGGGGGGCACAGACACATGGGGGGCACACCTGGGGATGGGGGGCACACCTGGGGACGGGGGGCGCACCTGGGGATTGGGGGGGCACACCTGGGGGGCACACCTGGGGATGGGGGCACACCTGGGGGGGCACAGACACATGGGGGGCACACCTGGGGATGGGGGCACACCTGGGGATTGGGGGGCACACCTGGGGGGCACACCTGGGGATGGGGGCACACCTGGGGGGGGCACAGACACATGGGGGGCACACCTGGGGATGGGGGGCACACCTGGGGACACCCCCGCGAGGGTTTTGGGGGTCCCAGGAGGTTTTGAGGGGTCCCGGGGGGGTTTTGGAGGGGGTCCACAGGGGTCCTGGGTTAGGGTTTGGGGGGGGCCCATGAGGTTTGGGGGGGGGTCCCAGGGGGTTTTGGGAGTCCCAGGGTTTTTGGGGGGGGGGGTGGTCCCAGGGGGTTTTGAGGAGTCCCAGGGGTTTTTGGGGGGGGTCCCAGATGGTTTTTAAGGGTGCCAGGACGTTTTTTGGGGGGGTCTCAGGGGGTTTTGGGGGGGTCCCAGGAATTTTTTTTGGGGGGGTCTCAGGGGGTTTTGGGGTCCTACCTGTGACACCGTCTGCTCCGTCAGGGGCACGTCCTCGCCCTGGGACAGCGGGGACAGGGGGGGACAGGGGGGGACACAGGGGGGGACACAGTCGGTGCCTGGGGCAGGGGGGGCACCCAGGACCCCCCTGTGGTGCCCCCCAGACCCCTCAGAAACCCCCCAAAAAAAACCCAAAACTCCGGAGACCCCCAAATCCCCCAACCCCCCCCCCCCCCCAAAAAAAAAAAAACCCAAAACCCCAAATCCCCCCCAAAAAAAACCCAAATCCCTCCAAAAGCCTGAAAGCCCAAGTCCCCCAAATCCCCCCCAAAAACCCCAAATCACCCCCAAAAACCCTGAAACCCCCCAAACCCCCAGACCCCTGGGACCCCCCAGAATCCCCAAATCCCCCCAAATCCCCCCAAAATCCCCCAGACCCCCCGGTGCAGCCCCGTACCCGCACGGCCACGCGGGTGCACGACTTGCTGGGGGTCGCTCTCCAGGATCACCCTGAGGGGACAGACGGACACACGGACATGGGGACACGGGGACACAGGGACAGGGGGACACAGGGACAGGGGGACACACGGACATGGGGACACGGGGACACAGGGACAGGGGGACACGGGGACAGGGGGACACACGGACATGGGGACACGGGGACACAGGGACAGGGGGACACGGGGACAGGGGGACACACGGACATGGGGACACGGGGACACAGGGACAGGGGGACACGGGGACAGGGGGACAGACGGACACACGGACATGGGGACACGGGGACACAGATGGACATGGGGCACAGACAGACACACAGACATGGGGACACAAGGACACGGGGACAGGGGGACAGGGGGACAGAGGGGACAGATGGACAGGGGTGACAGACAGACACACGGACATGGGGACATGGGGACAGGGGGGACAGGGGGATATGGGGACAGGGGGGACACGGGGACACAGGGACAGGGGTGACAGACGGACACACAGACACAGGGACATGGGGACACAGACGGACACGGCGACAGGGGGACACCTCAGCACTGGGGGGTGACAGTCTCCAGGGAGAGGTGACAGTGACGGGATGGTGACGGGATGGTGACAGGGATGGTGACAGGGAGGGTGACAGGGATGGTGACGGGATGGTGACAGGGATGGTGACAGGGATGGTGACAGGGACGGTGACAGGGACGGTGACAGGGATGGTGACAGGGATGGTGACAGGGAGGGTGACAGGGATGGTGACAGGGATGGTGACAGGGATGGTGACAGGGACGGTGACAGGAGGTGACAGGGATGGTGACAGGGATGGTGACAGGGACGGTGACAGGGACGGTGACAGGAGGTGACAGGGATGGTGACAGGGATGGTGACAGGGACGGTGACAGGGACGGTGACAGGGAGGTGACACAGATGGTGACAGGGGATGACAGGGATGGTGACAGGGACAGTGACAGCCCCACCCTCCGTCCACGATCTCGTCCACGGCCAGGAACAGCCCCTCCATGTTGTCCAGCAGCGCCCGGCGCTCCACGTTCTTCCTGGGGACACCAGGGGACATGGGGACACCCAGGGGACACCCAGGGGACACCCAGGGGACACCCAGGGGACAGGGCTGGCAACGTCCCCCCCACAGGGCCACCCCGTAGGGCTGGGACACACAGGGACACCCCAAAAGGGATCCCCCCCTCCAGGCTCCCCCAAACCCCCCAGGGCCCTCTGGGGACACCAACACCCCCAGGTGACCCCCCCCAGGTGTGTCCCCAATGTCTCCAGTGTCCCCAGGTGTGTCCCCAGTGTCCCCAATGTCCCCAGGTGTGTCCCCAATGTCCCCCCAGGTGTGTCCCCAGGTGTCCCTACCTCAGCATTTGGCTCAGCGAGTCGAACAGGCAGTTGAGCACGGCCGTGAGCATCAGCTGGGGACACACGGACACAGGGACAGACAGAGGGACAGCAGGGTCACCCGGGGTCACCCGGGGTCACACGCAGTGTCCCCTGTGCCACCCCAGGGTCCCCCGGCAGCCCTGGGTGTCCCTGTGCCCCCGCAGTGTCCCCATGCCACCCCATCACCGTCCCCACACCGTCCCTGCTGTGTCCCCACCCTGTCCCCTCACTGTCCCTGTGCCGTCCCCACGCTGTCCCTGTGTCCCCTCACTGTCCCCACGCTGTCCCCCCCCCGTCCCTGTGCCGTCCCCACGCTGTCCCCGTGTCCCCACCTCGTTCTGGGTGGCGCTCCCGATGACACAGCAGTACAGGTCGATGCTGCTCTTGTACACCACGGTGAGCCCGTCCAGCAGCGCGATCTCACCTGGGGACAGGGACGCCTGTGTCACCTGTGCCACCCCCGTGCCATCCCTGTGCCACCCCTGTGTCACCCCTGTGTCACCCCTGTGCCACCCCTGTGTCCCCCTGTATGCCACGGTGAGCCCGTCCAGCAGCGCGATCTCACCTGGGGACAGGGACACCTGTGTCACCTGTGTCACCTGTGCCACCTGTGTCACCCCTGTGCCATCCCTGTGCCACCCCTGTGCCACCTGTGTGACAATGTCCCCTGTGTCACCCCTGTGCCACCCCTGTGTCCCCCTGTACGCCACGGTGAGCCCGTCCAGCAGCGCAATCTCACCTGGGGACAGGGACACCTGTGTCACCTGTGTCACCTGTGTCACCTGTGTCACCTGTGCCACCCCTGTGCCACCCCTGTGCCATCCCTGTGCCATCCCTGTGTCACCCCTGTGTCCCCCCGTACACCACGGTGAGCCCGTCCAGCAGCGCGATCTCACCTGGGGACAGGGACACCTGTGTCACCTGTGCCACCCCCGTGCCATCCCTGTGCCACCCCTGTGCCATCCCTGTGCCATCCCTGTGCCACCCCTGTGTCCCCCTGTACGCCACGGTGAGCCCGTCCAGCAGCGCGATCTCACCTGGGGACAGGGACGCCTGTGTCACCTGTGCCACCTGTGTCACCCCTGTGTCACCCCTGTGTCCCCCTGTACACCACGGTCAGCCCATGCAGCAGCGCGATCTCGCCCGTGTGACAATGTCACCTGTGTGTCACCTGTGTGTCACCTGTGTGTCACCCCTGTGCCATCCCTGTGTCACTCACTGTCACTCACTGTCACTGCGGTGCGTTTTGCTGAAGATGTTCTGTGTGTCCCCAATGTCCCCAATGTCCCCAGTGTCACTCACTGTCACTGCGGTGCGTTTTGCTGAAGATGTTCTGTGTGTCCCCAATGTCCCCTCAGTGTCCCCAATGTCCCCAGTGTCACTCACTGTCACTGCGGTGCGTTTTGCTGAAGATGTTCTGTGTGTCCCCAATGTCCCCTCAGTGTCCCCAATGTCCCCAGTGTCACTCACTGTCACTGCGGTGCGTTTTGCTGAAGATGTTCTGTGTGTCCCCAATGTCCCCTCAGTGTCCCCAATGTCCCCAGTGTCACTCACTGTCACTGCGGTGCGTTTTGCTGAAGATGTTTTTCTCGAAGGCGCGCTGCTCCTTCACGCTGGGGTACGTGTCATCGTAGTACTGGCACAGGGGACACGGGGACATCAGCAGGGACATTGGGGACAGCGTTGGGAACACTGGGGACACCATCGGGGACATTGGGGACAGCGTTGGGGACATTGGGGACAGTGTTGGGGACATTGGGGACATCATCGGGAACATTGGGGACAGCGTCGGGGACATTGGGGACAGCGTTGGGGACATTGGGGACATCAGCAGGGACATTGGGGACACCATTGGGGACATTGGGGACATCATCGGGAACATTGGGGACACCGTCGGGGACATTGGGGACATCATCGGGAACATTGGGGACAGCGTTGGGGACATTGGGGACATCGTTGGGGACATTGGGGACATCAGCAGGGACACTGGGGACACCATTGGGAACACTGGGGACACCATCGGGGACATTGGGGACATCATCGGGAACATTGGGGACAGCGTTGGGGACACTGGGGACACCGTCGGGGACATTGGGGACATCATCGGGAACATTGGGGACAGCGTTGGGGACACTGGGGACACCGTCGGGGACATTGAGCCCATCGGGGGATCAGGGGCACGGGGACATTGGGGACATTGGGGACGCGGGACAGGGACGCGGCCACCCCTGACACCTGGGCCACCCCCCCCCCCCCCGTCCCCTCCCTCGGGGCAGCGTCCCCCCCGCGCCCCCCCCAGGTGTCCCCGTGTCCCCTCACCTTGGCGAAGAGCCGCTCGCCGTCGTTGTCCAGGATGATGATGGCCTTGACCGTGTACAGGGACGGCTCCTGGGGACGGGGACAGCGACGGTGACAGGGACGGGGACAGGGACGGGGACAGGGACGGGGACAGCGACGGTGACACCACCCCAGGAGCGCACAGCGCCACCACCCCGGCCCGGGGACAGCGCCAGCCGTGTCCCCAGCGCCAGGGACAGCAGGGGAGGCTGTGCCGGGGTCACGGCACTGCCAGGGTCACTGTCACTGTGTCCCCCTGTCCCCCGTGTCCCCCCCCGTGTCCCCCCGGTGTCGCTGGGGGTCCCCAGGACCAAGTTCTGTGATGCACTGACTGCCCAGAGCCACAGCCCAGTGTAGGACAGAACCCCGCCCCGGGCACCCAGAAATGCCACCAGAACTGTCCCCAGTGTCACCAGAACTGTCCCCAGTGTCCCCAGGGTCACTGACTGCCACCAGAACTGTCCCCAGTGTCACCTAACTGTCCCCAGTGTCACTGACTGCCACCAGAAATGTCACCAGAACTGTCCCCAGGGTCACCAAACTGTCCCCAGTGTCCCCAGTGTCACTGACTGCCACCAGAACTGTCCCCAATGTCACCAAACTGCTGCCTAACTGTCCCCAGTGTCACCAGAACTGTCCCCAGTGTCCCCAGTGTCACTGACTGCCACCAGAATTGTCCCCAGTGTCCCCAACACTGCCCCCAGGGTCACTGAGTGCCCAGAGCCACAGCCCAGTGTAGGACAGAACCCCGCCCCGGGCACCCAGAAATGCCACCAGAACTGTCCCCAGTGTCACCAGAACTGTCCCCAGTGTCCCCCCAGTTCCCCCCAGTCCATCCCACTCCCCCCAATTCTCTCCCAGTCTCTCCCAGTTCCCCCCAGTCTCTCCCAGTTCCCCCCAATTCTCTCCCAGTTCTCTCCCAGTTCCCCCCCAATTCTCTCCCAGTCCATCCCACTCCCCCCAATTCTCTCCCAGTCTCTCCCATTCCCCCCCAGTTCCCCCGGCCCTCACCAGCACCAGCGCCTCCATTTTGCCTCCGCCGCTGCCGACGTGGAGCCGGAAGAGCGCCGGCCGCTGATTGGCTGCTCGCCTGCCAATCACTCTCATAGGCCTCACCCTACTGAGCTGATTGGTCCGACACTGCCTGAATCCCGCCAATCGCCGCGCGCTCCCGCGCGGCGGGCGGGCCAATCTTTCCCGCCCTTCCGCAGAGGCGCAATGATTGGATGAGGCAGCTGTCAATCACCGCGGCACGGAGCGACCGGAAGCGGAGGGGGCGGTGCAGTTGCCATAGCGACCGGGGAAGCGCTGACATCACCCCTTTGCGGGGCGCGGGCTATGATTGGCTGGCTCCGTGAGCACGTGACGGGAAGAGAGCATTATTCCGCTGTTGGTCACGCCCCCCTCGTGGCCACGCCCTCTATGGGCGGGGCCTCGCCCGCCCTTTGGTCACTCGGGGTCACGGGGGGACATTGGGGACAATTGGGGGCGATTTGGGACGATTGGGGACACGGAGAGGACACGGAGGGACAATTGGGGGCGATTTGGGACACGGAGGGGACATCGGGGGCAGGCACATGGGCAGTGTCCCCTCCCAGCTGTTGGGGACATGGAGGGGACACGGGTGGGGACATCATGGGCGTCACCTCCCACCGTGTCACCCTCTGTGCCCCGCGGTGTCACATTCCTGTCACCTCCTCCTGCTGTCCCCTCAGGGCCGGGAGGTGCCACCTCCCTCAGCTGTGACACATCCCGAGGGTGACACACCCCGAGGGTGACACATCCCATGGGTGACACATCCCGAGGGTGACACATCCCGAGGGTGACACATCCCACGGGTGACACATCCCGAGGGTGACACATCCCGAGGGTGACACATCCCACGGGTGACACATCCCGAGGGTGACACATCCCATGGGTGACACATCCCGAGGGTGACACACCCCGAGGGTGACACATCCCATGGGTGACACATCCCGAGGGTGACACATCCCATGGGTGACACATCCCATGGGTGACAAATCCCGAGGGTGACACATCCCGAGGGTGACACATCCCGAGGGTGACACATCCCATGGGTGACACATCCCGAGGGTGACACATCCCGAGGGTGACACATCCCATGGGTGACACATCCCATGGGTGACACATCCCACGGGTGACACATCCTGAAGGTGACACATCCCATGGGTGACACATCCCGAGGGTGACACATCCTGAAGGTGACACATCCTGAAGGTGACACATCCCATGGGTGACACATCCCGAGGGTGACACATCCTGAAGGTGACACATCCCATGGGTGACACATCCCGAGGGTGACACACCCCGAGGGTGACACATCCCACGGGTGACACATCCCACGGGTGACACATCCCACGGGTGACACATCCCGAGGGTGACACATCCTGAAGGTGACACATCCCATGGGTGACACACCCCGAGGGTGACACATCCCGGTCCCCACCCCCCCCCGGGTGCCACCACGTCATTCCCGCTGTCACCGCCGCCCCCACCAATAACAACCGAAACCAATTTAAAAAAAAAACGAATTAAAAAAAAAACCCAAGAGACATTTATTGGGGGGGGGGGTACAGGACACAGCGGGGGCTGCGGCCGCTCCGCTCCGAGGGGACCCCGCGGCTCCCGGGGGGTCCTGGGGGGTCCCGGGGGTCCCGCGCTGGCTCCGGGGGCCGCCCCAGCTCCCGCCCAGCTCCGGCTGCTGCGGGACAGACGGACACGGGCAGGGTCAGCATCACCCTTCTCCCGTATTTTCCCCCCATTTTCCCATATTTTCCCCCCATTTTCCCATATTTTCCCCCCATTTTCCCATATTTTCCCCCCATTTTCCCATATTTTCCCCTATTTTCCCCCCTTTTTCCCCCCCATTTTCCCATATTTTCCCTTTTTCCCCTATTTTCCCCCCATTTTCCCATATTTTCCCTTTTTCCCCTATTTTCCCCCCATTTTCCCATATTTTCCCCCCATTTTCCCATATTTTCCCCACCCTTTTTCCCATATTTTCCCCCCATTTTCCCATATTTTCCCCCCATTTTCCCCACCCATTTCCCCCCGTTTTCCCCCCATTTTCCCCACCCATTTCCCCCCATTTTTCCCCCCATTTTCCCCACCCATTTCCCCCGTTTTTCCCCCATTTTCCCACCCATTTTCCCCACCCATTTCCCCCCGTTTTCCCCCACCCATTTCCCCCGTTTTTCCCCCCATTTCCCCACCCATTTTCCCCATCCATTTCCCCCCGTTTTTCCCCCCATTTTCCCCACCCATTTCCCCCGTTTTTCCCACATTTTCCCACCCATTTTCCCCACCCATTTCCCCCGTTTTTCCCACATTTTCCCACCCATTTTCCCCACCCATTTCCCCCGTTTTTCCCCCCATTTTCCCCACCCATTTCCCCCCATTTTCCCCACCCATTTCCCCCGTTTTTCCCCCCATTTTCCCCACCCATTTCCCCCGTTTTTCCCACATTTTCCCACCCATTTTCCCCACCCATTTCCCCCGTTTTTCCCCCCGTTTCCCCCTCACCTGCCCGTTAAAACCTCCTCCCTCCTCCGTAGCTGCCGCCGCCGCTGGAGCTGCCGTAGCCGCCTGCGGGTCCCGGGGGGATTCAGGGACACCCAAAAACGGGGGGGACGCATTTGCGGGACCCCCCAGACCCCCCAGTGACACAGGACCCCCACCACGATCCCCACAGGCCTTTCTTGGGCTCTTCCCAGCACATTTTGAGCCCTCCCTACAGGTTATTTCAAGATCACCCCAATACATTTTGGGGTCCCCCAGGTGATTTTGGGGTTCCCCAGGTGATTTCGGGGTTCCCCAGGTGGGGTTTTTGGGACACCCACTGCCGCCATAGAGCCCCGAGTTGTGACCCCCTGAAGTTCCCCCAGTACATTCAGGATATTTTGGGGTCCACAGGGTTGTTTATGGGGCTCACCAGGTGGATTTTGGGGTTCCCCAGGTGATTTCTGGGGTTCCCAAGGTGATTTTTGGGGTCCCTCAGGTGATTTTTAGGGTTCCCCAGGTTGATTTTGGCGTTCCCAAGGTGATTTTTGGGGTCCCTCAGGCGATTTTTAGGGTTCCCCAGGTGGATTTTGGGGTTCTCCAGGTGGATTTTGGGGTTCCCCAGGTGGATTTTGGGGTTCCCCAGGTGATTTTTGGGGTTCCCAAGCTGAGATTTTGGAGACTCGCCACCATCACAGAGCCCCGAGCTGCACCCCCCAAAGCTGCCCCAGCACATTTCCAGTACATTTAGGACACTTTGGGGTCCCTCAGATGATTTCTGGGGTCCCCCAGTTGATTTTTTTGGGGCTCCTTGGGCGGTTTTTGGGGTGCTCACCGCCGCCGTAGGGCCCCTGAAGCTGCCCCAATACATTCCCAGCACATTTAGGATATTTTGGATTCCCAAGGTTGTTTTTGGGGTCCCTCAGGTGATTTTTAGGGTTCCCCAGGTGGGATTTTTGGGGTTCCCAAGGTGGATTTTGGGGTTCCCAAGGTGATTTTGGGGTTCCCCAGGTGGGATTTTTGGGGGTTTTTGGGGGGCTCACCGCCGCCGTAGGGCCCCGAGCTGCACCCCCCAAAGCTGCCCCAATACATTCCCAGTGCATTTAGGATATTTTGGGGTTCCCCAGGTGGGATTTTGGGGGTTTTGGGGGGCTCACCGCCGCCGTAGGGCCCCGAGCTGCGCCCCCCGAAGCTGCCCCAATACATTCCCAGCACATTTAGGATATTTTGGATTCCCAAGGTTGTTTTTGGGGTCCCTCAGGTGATTTTTAGGGTTCCCCAGGTGGGATTTGGGGGGTTTTGGGGGGCTCACCGCCGCCGTAGGGCCCCGAGCTGCGCCCCCCGAAGCTGCCGCCCTTCATGGGCCCGAAGCTCGAGGCCTGGTTGTTGTAGCTGCCGAAGTCGTTGTAGCTGCCCCCGCCCCCGAAATTGCTGCCTGGGGGGGACACGGGGGGACATTGGGGTCAGGGGGGGACATTGGGGACAGGGGGACACCGAGCACCCGGGGGTGCCCCATGACCGGGGGGTTTGGGATGGGGGAATTGGGACCCCCAACGCCCCGGGAGCTCTGGGATGGTTGAACTGGGAGCTCAAACCCTGCGTGACCTCTGGGCAGCTCTCCCTGGGATCCCAAAGCCCCGGAGATCCATTCCCTGAGAGCCCAAACCCCCTGGTGGTCTCCAGAATGACTTCCTGGAGATCCCAAACCCCCTGGTGGTCTCCAGAATGACTTCCCTGAGAGCCCAAAGCCCCTGGTGGTCTCCAGAATGACTTCCTGGAGATCCCAAACCCCCTGGTGGTCTCCAGAATGACTTCCCTGAGAGCCCAAAGCCCCTGGTGGTCTCCAGAATGACTTCCTGGAGATCCCAAACCCCCTGGTGGTCTCCAGAATGACTTCCCTGAGATCCCAAACCCCCGGAGCTCTGGGATGGGTTCCCTGAAATCCTCAAGCCCCGTGATCCTTTCTTTAACATCCCAAACCTGCCGGTGACCTTCGGGATGGGCACCCAGAGCCCCCAAACCCTCCGTGTTGGATTCCCCAAGACCCCAAGTCCCCGTGATTCGTTCCACAAGCTGCCCACCCCTCCGTGACTCCTGTCCCCTGAAACCCTGGCTGCAGGGCAGTGCCACCTCCCCCAGGGATGTCCCCCGAGTGTCCCCCAGGGTGTCCCCTCAGTGTCCCCGGTGTCCCCCAGGGGTGTGCAGGGCAGTGCCATCTCCCCCGGGGGTGTCCCCTCAGTATCCTGCAGTGTCCCCAGTGTTCCCTGGGAGTACCCCCAGTGTCCCCCACGGCTATGCTTAGTGACCCCCCCCCCAGTGTCCCCGTGGGTGTCCCCTCAGTGTCCCCATTGTCCCCTCAGTGTCCCCACTGTCCCCATTGGTGTCCCCTCAGTGTCCCCAGGGATGTCCCCCCAGTGTCCCCATTGTCCCCTCAGTGTCCCCACTGTCCCCATTGGTGTCCCCCCAGTGTCCCCATTGTCCCCTCAGTGTCCCCATTGTCCCCAGGGTGTCCCCACTGTCCCACCTGTGCCCGCCTCGCCCAGCCCGTTGCGCACGGCCAGCGCGGGGCCCCGTGCCATCCCCTCAGTGTCCCCAATGTCCCCCCAGTGTCCCCATTGTCCCCTCGGGGTCCCCGTGTCCCACCTGTGCCCGCCTCGCCCAGCCCGTTGCGCACGGCCAGCGCGGGGCCCCGTGCCACCCCCTCAGTGTCCCCATTGTCCCCGGGGTGTCCCCATTGTCCCCTCAGTGTCCCCATTGTCCCCTCAGTGTCCCCAGGGTGTCCCCACTGTCCCACCTGTGCCCGCCTCGCCCAGCCCGTTGCGCACGGCCAGCGCGGGGCCCCGTGCCGGCCTCCTGCCGCCGCTGCCGCCGCCGAAGCCGCCGCCGCCGTTGTTGTAGCCGTCGTAGGAGCCGCTGCCGCCGTAGCCGCGGCTGCCGCCCGAGTACCCGGGGCCGCCGCCGCCGCCGTAGCCTGGGGACGGGACGGGGGCTCAGAGAGGGGCGGGCGCGGGCGGGCGCCGGGGCCGTGGGGATGGGAGTCCTGGCGCTCGGCCTGGCACCGCCCCGGGGCTCAGACCCGGCCTGGCGGTGCCCCCGGGGCTGGAGCTTGGCCTGGCATTGCCCTGGGGCTGGCCTGGCACTTCCCCTGGGGCCGGGGCCAAGCCTGGCACAGGCCTTGAGCCCAGCCTGGCACTGCCCCGGAGCTTGGGTCCGGCCTGGCACTGCATCCACTGGGCCGGGTGTCCTGGCACAGGGCTCAGGCCCGGCCTTGCACTGCCCCCAGGGCTGGCACTGCCCCAGGCCTGGGTGTCCTGGCACTGCCCCCAGGGCTGGCACTGCCCCAGGCCTGGGTGTCCTGGCACTGCCCCCAGGGCTCAGGCCCGGCCTGGCTCTGCCCCCAGGGCTGGCTCTGCCCCAGGCCTGGGTGTCCTGGCACTGCCCCCAGGGCTGACACTGCCCCAGGCCTGGGTGTCCTGGCACTGCCCCCAGGGCTGGCTCTGCCCTGGGGCTGGGGCCCAGCCTGGCACAGCACTCAGACCCAGCCTGGTGGTGCCCCCAGGGCTGTACCCTCGGCCTGGCACAGCACTCGAGCCCAGCCTGGCACTGCCCTGGAGCCAGGAGCTGGCCTGGCACAGGACTCGGGCCCGGCCCGGCCTTACCGTCAGCACCATATCCATTAAATCCGTCGCCGCGGCCGCCGCCAAATCCACCTGGAAAGAACAGACCGGGCTGGGGCCCCGGAGCCCGGGGGGAGCCCGGCGGGTCCCCGTGCCCCATGCCCGTGCCCCATGCCCGTGCCCCATGCCCGTGTCCCCGTGCCCCCGTGTCCCCGTGTCCCCGTGCCGTCACTCACCACGGCCGCCGAAGTTGCCGCCGCGGTTGAAGTTGTCACCGCCGCCGAAGCCGCCGCGGCCGCCGCCGCCGAAGTTTCCGGAACCGCTGCGGCCTGGGGGGGATCCGGGGGGGGGCACAGCCTTAGGCACGGGTGGGGGGCACGGGAGGGGGGCACGGGGGGCACCGGGCACTCACCTCGCTGCCCGGCCGAGGCGCTGGCCATCTCCTGCTTGGACAGAGCCTTGCGCACCTCGCAGTTGTGCCCGTTCACCGTGTGGTACTTCTGGACTGCGGGCACGCCGGGGACACCGCGGGGTCGGCACGGGTGGCACCGACCCGGGGGGGGGGGGTGGCACCTGCCCCGCAGCGTCCCCAGCTGATGGCCGCTGCCCCAAACCGTCCCCAGGCTGTCCCCAGACGGGCTGTCACCCACCCCAGCGCCTCCACATTGTCCCCAGCCGAGCTGTCACCTCCCCACAGTGTCCCCAGGCTGTCCCCAGATGGGCTGTCACTCGTCCAGTGTCACCACGCTGTTCCCAGGCTGTCATTGCCCCAACAAGAGCGTCCCCCACAGTGTCCCCAGGCTGTCCCCAGCCAGGCTATTCCCAGTGTCCCCAGTGGGGCTGTCCCCTCCCAGATGTCCCCACACTGTCTCTAGGCTGTCCCCAAGCAGGCTGTCCCCTCCAGTATCACTGGGCTGTCCCCAGTCCGTCCCCAGCCAGGCTATCCCCAATGTCCCCAGGTGTCCCCATTCTGCTCCCAGCCAGACTATCCCGTGTCCCCAGGTGTCCCCAGATGTCCCCACGCAGTTCCTAGCCTGTCCCCAAGCAGGCTGTCCCCTCCAGTATCACTGGGCTGTCCCCAGTCCGTCCCCAGCCAGGCTATCCCCAATGTCCCCACCCTGTCCCCAGGTGTCCCCGTTCTGCTCCCAGCCAGACTATCCCGTGTCCCCAGGTGTCCCCAGTGTCCCCACACTGTCTCCAGCCGGGCTGTCACACTCCCCAGGCTGTCCCCAGCCAGGCCATCCCCAGTGTCCCCACGCCGTCCCCTGAAGCGTCCCCAGTGTCCCCCAGTCTGTCCCCAACCAGGCTGTCCCCAGCCCCATGTTTCCCCAGTGTCCCCAGGTTGTCCCTCGATTGTCCCCAGTGTCCCCAGATGTTTCTCCAACGTCCCCAGGCTGCTCCCAGCCAGGCTGTCCTGAGCCCCAGGTGTGTCCAGTTTGTCCCCCACCTGTCCCCAGGTGTCTCCCCAGGTGTCCCCACACGGTCCCCAGCCAGGCTGTCCCCAGGTGTCCCTCAGGTGTCTCCCCAGGTGTCCCCAGGCTGTCCCTGGTGTCCCCAGGCTGTCCCCAGGCTGTCCCCTGAGGTGTCCCTGCTGTCCCTCAGGTGTCTCCCCAGGTGTCCCCTGAGGTGTCCCAGGTGTCCCCAGGCTGTCCCCTGAGGTGTCCCAGGTGTCCCCAGGCTGTCCCCTGAGGTGTCCCAGATGTCCCCAGGCTGTCCCCAGATGTCCCCCAGGTGTCCCTCAGGTGTCCCCCCAGGCTGTCCCCTGAGGTGTCCCCAGGCTGTCCCCTGAGGTGTCCCTGGTGTCCCCAGGCTGTCCCCAGGCTGTCCCCTGAGGTGTCCCAGGTGTCCCCAGGCTGTCCCCTGAGGTGTCCCTGGTGTCCCTGGTGTCCCCTGAGGTGTCCCTGGTGTCCCCAGGCTGTCCCCTGAGGTGTCCCCTGGTGTCCCTGGTGTCCCCTGAGGTGTCCCTGGTGTCCCCAGGCTGTCCCCAGGTGTCCCCAGCGTCCCCGCTGTCACTCACTGACGATTTTGTCCACGGAGTCGTGGTCGTCGAAGGTGACGAAGGCGAAGCCGCGCTTCTTGCCGCTGCCGCGGTCGGTCATGATCTCGATGACCTCGATCTTGCCGTACTGCCCGAAGTACTCGCGCAGGTGGTGCTCCTCCGTGTCCTCCTTGATGCCGCCCACGAAGATCTTCTTCACCGTCAGGTGCGCCCCGGGCCGCTGCGAGTCCTGCGGGGACACCGGGACACGGTGCCACGGGGGGACACGGGGACAGGGTGCCACGGGGGGACACGGGGACAGGGTGCCACGGGGGGGCACGGGGGGCCACGGGGGGGCACACAGAGACACGGGGACAGGGTGGCACGGGGGGACACGGGGACAGGGTGGCACGGGGGGCCACGGGGGGGCACACAGAGACACGGGGACAGGGTGGCACAGGGGGGCACACAGGGACAGGGTGGCAGTGGCACACAGGGACACGGTGGCACAGGGGGCACACAGGGACAGGGTGGCAGTGGCACACAGGGACACGGTGGCACGGGGGGGCACACGGGGACAGGGGGACAGGGGGGCACGGGGGGGGGCACACAGGGACAGGGTGGCAGTGGGACACGGGGACACGGTGGCACAGGGGGGCACACAGGGACAGGGTGGCAGCGGGACAGGGGGACAGGGTGGCACAGGGGGGCACACAGGGACAGGGTGGCACACGGGGACACGGGGACAGGGTGGCATGGGGGGACACACGGGGACAGGGTGGCAGCAGGACACAGGGACAGGGTGGCACTGCCCTGGCGACACTGCCAGGAGCAGCAGGCACGGACACCGCCACTGTCCTCAGGGCTACCACCCAGGAGCCATGGACACTGCCACTGTCCCTGTCCCCAGGGCCACCACCCAGAGCATGTATGGACAATGCCCCTGTCCCCAGGGCCACCACTAGGCAGCAGGCATGGACAACGTCCCTGTCCCCAAGGCCACCACCCAGCAGGCACAGCCACTGCCACCATCCCTGTCCCCAGGGCCACCACCTGGAGCAGGCATGGACACTGTCACTGTCCCTGTCCCCAGGGCCACCACCTGGAGCAGGCATGGACACTGTCACTGTCCCTGTCCCCAGGGCCACCACCTGGAGCACCAGGCATGGACACTGTCACTGTCCCTGTCCCCAGGGCCACCACCTGGAGCAGGCATGGACACTGTCACTGTCCCACCACCCGGAGCAGCAGGCATGGCCACTGCCACCATCCCTGTCCCCAACGCCACCACCCAGAGCAGGTATGGACAATGTCCCTGTCAATGTCCCCAGGGCCACCACCTGGAGCACCAGGCATGGCCACTGCCACCATCCCTGTCCCCAGTGTCACTGCCATGAGCAGCCAGCACAGCCACCGCCACCCCAATGTCCCCATTGTCCCCATTGTCACTCACCTCCCTGGACACGGCCCGCTTGGGCTCCACCACCCTGCCATTGCCCCCAGTGTCCCCTCAGTGTCCCCAATGTCCCCAATGTCCCCATTGTCACTCACCTCCCTGGACACGGCCCGTTTGGGCTCCACCACCCTGCCGTCCACCTTGTGTGGCCGCGCGTTCATGGCAGCATCGACCTCCTCCACCGACGAGTAGGTGACGAACCCGAAGCCCCGCGAGCGCTTGGTGTTGGGGTCCCGCATCACCTGGGGACGGGGACACACACAGGGACACCTCAGGGACACGGGGACAGACACAGCAATGCCATGAACCCAAAACCCCGCGAGCGCTTGGTGTTGGGGTCCCGCATCACCTGGGGACAGGGACAGACACAGGGACACATCAGGGACACCTCAGGGACATGGGGACACAGGGACAGACACAGGGACACATCAGGGACACGGGGACAGACACAGACACACATCAGGGACACGGGGACAGACACGGGGACATGGGGTACACAGCCCCGCGAGCGCTTGGTGTTGGGGTCCCGCATCACCTGGGGACGGGGACAGACACAGGGACACCTCAGGGACACCTCAGGGACATGGGGACACAAGGACAGACACAGGGACACGGGGACAGACACAGCAATGCCATGAACCCGAACCCCCGCAAGCGCTTGGTGTTGGGGTCCCGCGTCACCTGGGGACAGCAGGGACACCTCAGGGACACCTCAGGGACACGGGGACAGACACACGGACACAGAGAACACGTTTCTCGGGATCCCAGTCCCGTTTTCAGTGACCCCAGCCCCATTTTGGGGGGTCCCAGCCCCGTTTTGGGGGTGCCCTCACCACGCAGTCGGTGAGCGTGCCCCACTGCTCCAAGGGGATCCCAGCCCATTTTTGGGTACCCCAGCCCCATTTTGGGGGGTCCCAAGCCCATTTTGGGGGTGCCCTCACCACGCAGTCGGGTCAGCGTGCCCCACTGCTCCTAGGGGATCCCAGCCCCGTTTCCAGTGACCCCAGCCCCATTTTGGGGGGTGCCCAGCCCCATTTTGGGGGGTCCCAGCCCCGTTTTGGGGGTGCCCTCACCACGCAGTCGGTGAGCGTGCCCCACTGCTCGAAGTGGCTGCGCAGGCTCTCGTCCGTGGTCTCGAAGCTCAGGCCCCCGATGAAGAGCTTGCGGAGCTGCTCCGGCTCCTTCGGGGACTGCGGGGCACAGACGGGGCTCAGGGGAACCCCAAAACCCCTCACAGGGCCCAGGGGAACCCCAAAACCCCTCACAGGGCTTAAGGGAACCCCAAAACCCCTCACAGGGCCCAGGGGAACCCCAAAACCCCTCACAGGGCTCAGGGCACCCCAAAACCCCTCACAGGGCTCAGGGGAACCCCAAAACCCCTCACAGGGCCCAGGGGAACCCCAAAACCCCTCACAGGGCTCAGGGGAACCCCAAAACCCCTTACAGAGCTCAATGGGGGTCAGGGGAACGCCATAACCCCTCACAGGGCCCAGGGGAACCCCAAAACCCCTCACAGGGCTCAGGGGAACCTCGAGCATCCCCAGTTCCCACCTGGGGTGACCAGCAAACCCCCAACCCAAATTTCTCACCCCCCCAAACCCCCAAATCTCTCCCCCAGCCCCCATTTTTGGGGCCTACCAGTCCCCCCAACCCCTCCATCCCCTACTTTTGAGCCCCCCACCCTAAATTTGAACTCCCTAACCCCACAAAGCCCCCAACCCTTATTGTTAACTCTCCCAAAGCCCCCATACCCCACATTTCAACCCCCCCAACCCAAATTTTCCACATCCCAGAGCCCCGAATGTCTCCCCCAGCCCCCATTTTTGGGGCCTCCCACTCCCCTCAGCGCCCCCAGCCCCTATTTGGGATCCCTCCATCCCCCACCCTTGATCCCCAACCCTAAATTTGAACTCCCCCGCGCCCCCCGCATAAACTTTAACCTCTCCCACCCCAAATTTTACACCCCCCGCCCCAAAATTCCCCCTCCCCACCCGTTATTTTCAAGGCCCCCGCGTGTCCCCCTCCCCATATTTGTGTCCCCCCCCCCCCCGGGTGACACAAAGGACGCGCACGTGGCCGCGGGAGCGCGCGGGGGGGGGGGGGGGGGCGGTGGGTGAGGGGGGGTCGCGCATGCGCCTGAAGGGGGGGGGGGGGGGGAGAGGATGAGGGGAGGGTCTGCGGGACCCCCCCCCCAAATGGAGCCTGAGGGAGAGGAGGGGATGGGGCCTCTGTGTGACCCCCCCCCCCAAAATCAGCTCTGTGGGACCCCCCTCAAAATGGGGCCTGAGGGAGGGGGAGGGGATGGGGGGGGGGGGCTCTGTGGGACCCCCCCCAAAATGGACCATGAGGGGGGGGGAGGGGGAGCCCTGTGTGTGACCCCCCCCCCCCCCAATGGCGCCTGCGCGGGTGAGGGGAGGGGGGGCTCGCGTTGCGCAGGCGCACTGAGCTCCCGCGGCCCGCCAGGCGGCGGCGGGGGCGGCGCGCCGAGGGTGGGGGGGGGGACACGGGCGGCCGGGATTGATAAAAAACCACCGCGCGCGGATGGGCGAGCGGGACCGCGGTGCGGGCGCTGACCTCGGCCTTGGCCATGGCGGCGGCGCGGGGCGGGGCGGGCCGGGCGGTGGCGGCAGCGCGCGATGCTCCCTCTGCGAGGGCCGACACGGAAAGGGGCCGAGCGACGCGAGCGCCGCCGCCTCACCCCGCCGCCCCCGCCGCCCTCACGGCCCCCGCGCCGCCTCCCATTGGCTGACGCCTCGCGGAGCCGCGGCCCCATTGGGTGGCTGAACGAGCTCCGCCCACAGTGCCGCCGCTGATTGGTTGATCCAAGGAACGTTCCGCCCCCGCGCCGCGGTGATTGGGGGGAATTGCTGTCGCCACGCCCCGCGCGGCTTTTCCCGCTCCGGCCCGGAGACTCCCCGGCGCGCCGCGGATTGGTTGGAGAGGCGGAGGGCCCGCCCCCAGAGAGGCGTTCATTGGCTAGGCGCGCGGGGGGACGGTCCCCATTGGCGGGCGCGGCCGTCGCTCAGCGCGGGCCGCCGGCGGGCCCAGCGCAGCTCGGCGAGAGCGGCGCGGCGGGCGCAGAGCGGGGCGGCGGCGGCGACTCCCGGCGGCGGCGAGAAGGGGCCGCCCGCCCGCCGGCCCCAAGGTGCGCCCGGAGTAGCGCATGCGCCAATCGCGGTGGGCTCTGGGGAGGGGGGAAAGGCGGGCGGACGCATGCGCGGAGCGCGACCGGCGGCGCCTGCGCGCTGCGGGCGGTTTTGGCGGGCGGAGCGCGGAGCGGCGGCAGCTCGGAGCGGCGGCCGAACCGCGGCGGACGGGCCCGCGCCGGAGCCGCTCCCCGCGCAGGTAGCGCCGGCGGCGGGCGGCGGATGAATGGGCGGCAGCGTGGGGGCGGGTCCGCCGGTGTGACGGACAGGCCCGGTGGCCAATGGATGCTGGCGGGAGGCGGGGCCACGCGCGGAGTGACGGGCGCGGAATTTAATCGCTACAAGCGGGAGGTGGGGCGGAGCGTGGATTGTCAGGCGCTCTGACCAATAGCGGCGCAGCGAAGGCGGGGCGGCACTTGGAGCGACGGTTCCACCGCCCAATGGTGGCGCGGCGGGGTCGTGGCGAGCGGCGGGGCGCTCAGCCAATGACCGCGCGAGCGCGCGGCTGCTCTCACCAATCCCGTACCGCGGCGCGCTCCTCGCCCCGCCCCCAGGCCCGCGCGCCGGGCCCCTCAGCGGCGCTTTGAACCCGAATTTGCGGCTTTTCACCCCAAAATTGCGGCTTCTGCCCTCAAACCGCCGCGTCCCCCCTCAGACCGCCGCTTCCCGCTTCACACCGGCGGCTTTTCCCTCAGAGCTGCGGTTTGCAGCCCTGGAGCGGCGCTTTTGGCCTCGGCGCGGCGCGCTCCCTTTGTTCCCTCAGGATTCCCGGGCGCGGGGTCCGGGAGCGGCGCCCCGGGGGCTCCGCCGCGCGTTTTCCCTTCCTAAATTCGCCTTTTCCCACCCAAACCGGCGCCTTTGCCCTCAGGAACCCACCCAGAACCTCCCGGTTCCCGCCCGAATCCCCGGCAGGAAATTCCAGTCCGGAGCGAGGAATTCCCCGCGTCCCTCACGGGGCTGCGGTTGGGAGAACGAAATCCGCTCAAATCCCGCCCGGAGGGAGGGAAAATCCCCAGCTGGGGTTTTCTTAAAACGTCTTTTTTTAAATCGTCCTCGTTTTTAATGAGTTTAGCCCGAATTCCATTTCCTCGCTCCCAAAGCCCCCTTCAGTTTTAGGAGATGTATTCCAAATTCCGTTTTGCTCTGCTTAAATTTTCTGGGTTTTTTTTTTTTTTTTTAGGGTTTTTTTTAGCCCAAACCGTGTTTCTTTGTGCCTAAATTCCTGCTGAATTTTAGGAATCGGCCCCTACTGTGCTCCCCCCTTGGGATTTCCCTTTGGGGATCCCAAAATGACCCCAAATCCCTCTTGGGGGTCCCAAAATTACCCCAAATCCTTTTTGAGCTTCACAAAATGACCCCAAATCCTTCCTTGGGGGTCCCAAAATGACCCCAAATCCATCTTGGGGATCCCAAAATGATCCCAAATCCCCCTTTGGGATCCCTAAATGATCCTAAACCCCTTTTGGGGATCCCCTGGTGTCCCCAGATCCCTTTTTGGGATCCCAAAATGACCCCAAATCCCTCTTGGGGGTCCCCAAGTCACTCCAATGTCCCTTTAAGGGCACTCCAGGATCCCCAAATGTCCCTTTGGGGGTGCTGAGATGAACCCAAATCCCACCCTGAGCTGTCCCCTGTCCCCAGCGGTGACAACGCCGTGTCCCCAGTGCTGCGCTGTGGGCAGGGGCGGCCCCTGGGTGACACTGTGTGACCCATGGTGGCACTGTGTGACCCATGGTGACACTGTGTGACCCATGGTGGCACTGTGTGACCCATGGTGACACTGTGTGACCCAGGGTGACACTGTGTGACCCATGGTGGCACTGTGTGACCCAGGGTGACACTGTGTGACCCATGGTGGCATTGTATGACCCATGGTGACACTGTGTGACCCAGGGTGACACTGTGTGACCCATGGTGACATTGCTGTCCCTGTCATTGTCCCCAGAGCGGTGGCTGCGCTATGGGCAGGAGGAGCCGGCGGGCAGTGCCAGGGTGACATTCCCTGTGCCCTGGTGACACTGTGTGACCCAGGGTGACACTGTGTGACCCAGGGTGACATTCCCTGTGCCCTGGTGACACTGTGTGACCCAGGGTGACACTGTGTGACCCATGGTGACATTGTATGACCCATGGTGACACTGTGTGACCCAGGGTGACATTGTGTGACCCAGGGTGACACTGTGTGACCCATGGTGACATTGTATGACCCATGGTGACACTGTGTGACACTGTGTGACCCAGGGTGACACTGTGTGACCCATGGTGACATTGTATGACCCATGGTGACATTGTGTGACCCAGGGTGACACTGTGTGACCCATGGTGGCACTGTGTGACACTGTGTGACCCATGGTGGCACTGTGTGACCCATGGTGGCACTGTGTGACCCAGGGTGACATTGTGTGACCCAGGGTGACACTGTGTGACCCATGGTGGCATTGTATGACCCATGGTGACACTGTGTGACCCAGGGTGACACTGTGTGACCCAGGGTGACATTCCCTGTGCCCTGGTGACACTGTGTGACCCAGGGTGACACTGTGTGACCCAGGGTGACACTGTGTGACCCAGGGTGACATTCCCTGTGCCCTGGTGACACTGTGTGACCCATGGTGACACTGTGTGACCCAGGGTGACACTGTGTGACCCATGGTGACATGGCTGTCCCTGTCCCCAGAGCGGTGGCTGCGCTATGGGCAGGAGGAGCCGGCGGGCCGCCGACAGCTCGTCCTCGGGGGAGGAGGAGGAGTATGTGGTGGAGAAGGTTCTGGACCGGCGCGTGGTGAGGGGCCAGGCCGAGTACCTGCTCAAGTGGAAGGGCTTCTCCGAGTGAGTGACAGCGCGGGGACAGCCTGGGGACAGCGCGGGGAGGGGGGCACAGCGCCCTGGGTGTCCCTCGGTGTCCCCTGAGTGTCCCCTGTCCCTGTGAGTGGCAGCAGGGACAGCGCGGGGAGGGGGCACAGCGCCCTGGGTGTCCCCTGACCATGTCCCCGGATCTCCCCTGTCCCCAGGTGTCCCTGGGTGTCCCCTGACCATGTTGCTTGCTGTCCCTGGGTGTCCCTGAATGTCCCCTGCGTGCTCCTGACCGTGCCCCTGATCGTGTCCCTGGATGTCCCCTGGGTGCCTCTGAGTGTCCCCGACCATGTCCCCTGTGTCTGACCCTGTCCCCAAGGGAGCACAGCACGTGGGGGTGTCCCTGGGTGTCCCTGACCGTGTCCCCTGGCTGTCCCTGGTGTCCCCTGACCGTGTCCCCTGGCTGTCCCTGGGTGTCCTATCAGTGTCCCCTGGCTGTCCCTGGTGTCCCCTGACCGTGTCCCTGTCCCCGCAGGGAGCACAGCACGTGGCGGTGTCCCTGGGTGTCCCCTGACCGTGTCCCTGTCCCCGCAGGGAGCACAGCACGTGGCGGTGTCCCTGACCGTGTCCCCTGGCTGTCCCTGGGTGTCCCTGACCGTGTCCCCTGGCTGTCCCTGGTGTCCCTGACCGTGTCCCCTATCCCCTGACCGTGTCCCCTGGCTGTCCCTGGGTGTCCCTGACCGTGTCCCTGTCCCCAAGGGAGCACAGCACGTGGGGGTGTCCCTGGGTGTCCCTGACCGTGTCCCCTGGCTGTCCCTGGTGTCCCCTGACCGTGTCCCCTGGCTGTCCCTGGGTGTCCTATCAGTGTCCCCTGGCTGTCCCTGGTGTCCCCTGACCGTGTCCCTGTCCCCGCAGGGAGCACAGCACGTGGCGGTGTCCCTGGGTGTCCCCTGACCGTGTCCCTGTCCCCGCAGGGAGCACAGCACGTGGCGGTGTCCCTGGGTGTCCCCTGACCGTGTCCCTGTCCCCGCAGGGAGCACAGCACGTGGCGGTGTCCCTGACCGTGTCCCCTGGCTGTCCCTGGGTGTCCCTGACCGTGTCCCTGTCCCCAAGGGAGCACAGCACGTGGGGGTGTCCCTGGGTGTCCTATCAGTGTCCCCTGGCTGTCCCTGGTGTCCCTGACCGTGTCCCCTATCCCCTGACGGTGTCCCCTGGCCGTCCCTGGGTGTCCCTGACGGTGTCCCCTGGCCGTCCCTGGTGTCCCCTGACCGTGTCCCCTATCCCCTGACCGTGTCCCCTGGCCGTCCCTGGTGTCCCTGACCGTGTCCCTGTCCCCAAGGGAGCACAACACGTGGGAGCCCGAGAAGAACCTGGACTGCCCCGAGCTGATCTCGCAGTTCCTGCGCAAGGACCGCAGGATGAGGGACATGAGGGACGTGAGGGACAGCGAGGGGACGCGGCCCCGCGAGCGCCCCGAGGGCGCCAAGCGCAAGGGCCTGCCCGGGGAGGACGGCAGGGCCAAGAAGAAGAGGGAGGTGAGGGGACAGGGGGACAACGGGAGGGGACACGGGGACATGGGGACACGGGGATGGGGACATGGAGATGGGATGGGGACACAGGGATGGGATGGGGCAGGGACACTGGGAGGTGAGAGGGGACATGGGGACACGGGGATGGGGACATGGAGATGGGATGGGGACAGGGACATTGGGAGGTGAGAGGGGACATGGGGACAGTGGGCTGGGGACACGGGGATGGGGACACAGGGGTGGGATGGGGACAGGGACATTGGGAGGTGACAGGGGACATGGGGACAAGGGGACACTGGGAGGGTACACAGGGATGGGGACACAGGGTTGGGATGGGGACAGGGGAATGGGGACGAGGACATGGGGACAGGGACACTGGGAGGTGACAGGGGACACCTGGGACATGGGGACACAGGGATGGGGACACGGGAATGGGGACAGGGACACAGGGAGGTGAGAGGGGACACAGGGACAAGGGGAAGTGACAGGGGACAGGGGGACACTGGGAGGGGACACCTGGGACGGGGACAATGGGAGGTGAGGAAGACATGGGGACATGGGGACACGGGGATGGGGACGTGGAAATGGGATGGGGACAAGGACATGGGGACAGGGACACAGGGAGGTGAGAGGGGACATAGGGACAGGGGGACACAGGGAGGGGACAGCGGCACCAGGAGGGGACACCTGGGGACAGACATTGGGAGGGGACACAGAGATGGGGACACAGGGATGGGGACAGGGACACTGGGAGGGGATAGGGACACAGGAATGGGGACAGGGACATAGGGAGGTGACACAGGGTTGGGATGGGATGGGGACAGGGGGAAGGGGACACAGGGATGGGGACAGGGACACAGGGAGGGGACAGAGACATGGGGATGGGGATGGGGATGGGAGCCTGCACTCCTGGAATGGCCAATCCCATTTCGCAAACATTCCCATTTCCCAAACCCTCCCTTTTCCCAAACCAATCCCATTTCCCAAACCTCCCTTTTCCCCAAACCCTCTCTTTTTCCCCAACCCTCCCATTTCCCAAACCCTCCCTTTTCCCAAACCCGTCCCGTTTTCCCCGAACCCTCCCATTTCCCAAACCTCCCCATTTCCCAAACCTCCCCTTTCCCCAAACCCTCCCATTTCCCAAACCCTCCCTTTTCCCAAACCCTCCCTTTCCCCAAACCAATCCCTTTCCCCAAACCCTCCCTTTTCCCAAACCCTCCCTTTCCCCGAACCCAGAGCAACGACATCGCCCGCGGCTTCGAGCGGGGGCTGGAGCCCGAGAAGATCATCGGGGCCACCGACTCCTGCGGGGACCTCATGTTCCTCATGAAGTGGTGAGGCCACCTCCTCCTCCTCGCTGTCCCCAGCGTCCCCCGGCACCCCCGGCTCCTGCCTGTGTCCCCGGTTTGTGTCTGTGTCCCCCCACTCCTGTCTGTGTCCCCTGGCTCCTGTCCTTGTCCCCCAGTTTGTGTCTGTGTCCCCAGTTTGTGTCTGTGTCCCAGTTTGTGTCTGTGTCCCCAGTTTGTGTCTGTGTCCCCGGTTTGTGTCTGTGTCCCCGGTTTGTGTCTGTGTCCCCCTGCTCCTGTCTGTGTCCCCCGGCTCCTCTCTGTGTCCCCAGTTTGTCCCTTTGTCTCCCGTCCCTGTCCTTGTCCCCCAGTTCCTCTCTGTGTCCCCAGTTTGTGTCTGTGTCCCCAGTTTGTGTCTGTGTCCCCCGGCTCCTGTCCTTGTCCCCCAGTTCCTCTCTGTGTCCCCCAGTTCGTTCCTTTGTCCCCAGTTTGTGACTCCAGTTTGTCCCTTTGCCCCCGGTTTGTGTCCCAGTTTATCCCTGTGTCCCCATCCTGTCCCCATGTCCCCAGATTGTCACCCCAGCCTGTCCTTGTGTCCCCGGTCTGTGTCCCCATCCTGTCCCCATGTCCCCTGGCTGTCCCCAGCCTGTTCCCGTGTCCCCAGATTGTCACCCCAGCCTGTGCCTGTGTCCCCGGTCTGTGTCCCCAGGCTGTCCTGTCCCCGTGTCCCCAGCCTGTCCCCATGTCCCCTGGCTGTCCCCATGTCCCCAGATTGTCACCCCAGCCTGTCCCCCTGTGTCCCCGCAGGAAGGACACGGACGAGGCCGACCTGGTGCTGGCCAAGGAGGCCAACCTCAAGTGTCCCCAGATTGTCATCGCGTTCTACGAGGAGCGCCTGACGTGGCACGCGTACCCCGAGGACAGCGAGCCCAAGGAGCGGGACCCCCCCCGCAGCTGAGCCCCCTCCCCCTGTACAGACCCCTGGCCCTGTCCCCGTCCCTGTCCCCGTCCCTGTCCCCGTCCCTGTCCCCGTCCCTGTCCCCTGCCCGGCGTGGCCCCGCCCGCTGTCCCCACCCCGGGGCGCTTTGGGGGTGGCCCCGGGTTCGGTGTTTTTTACGGCCGCTGTTTTCAGCCGGGGCCCCCCCGGGGTGTCCCCGTGTCCCCCCCGTCCCCTCTGTCCCCTCCCTGCCACCCCAGTGTCGTCCCCAGCGCCCCGGATTTGCCTCCAATAAACAACGGTCACTTTTCAGAGCTGCCACCGCGGGGCCGGGGACAACGATGGCACCAGCGTGGCACGGTGTCACCAACAGGGCCCGGTGTCCCCTCAGTGTCACCAGCATGGCCCGGTGTCCTTCCAGTGTCCCCCGGTGTCACCAACATGGCCTGGGGACCCCAACATGGCACAGTGTCACCAGCGTGGCCTGGTGTCCCCAACATGGTCCGGTGTCACCAGTGTGGTCTGGGGACGTCAGCATGGCCCGGTGTCACCAGCGTGGCCTGGTGTCCCCCCAGTGTCCCCAGTATGGCCCGGTGTCCCCTGCCCAGTGTCCCCAACGTGGCCTGGTGTCCCCCCGGTGTCCCCCCGGTGCCCCCTGGCGGTGCCAGCGGGCGCTGCACGGGGACAGCGCGGGGACAAAGGGGACCCGGGGACAGCGGGGGTGGCACTGGGGGGGACAAAGGGGACCCGGGGACAGCGGGGGTGGCACTGGGGGGACAAAGGGGACCCCGGGGATGGGGCAGGGGCGGTTTGGGGACACCGCAGTGACACAGGGAGGGACCTTGGAACATGCGGGTGACACGGGGAGGGGGCTTGGGGACACCGTGGTGGCTCTCGGGGGATTGTTGGGGACACCGCAGTGACACGGGGAGGGTTCGGGGACACTTGGGTGACAATGGAGGGGAGGCTGGGGACGCTCCAGTGACACCAAAGGGGGTTTGGGGACGCTCCGGTGACACCGGGGGGGTTGGGGACACTCTGGTGACACCGGGGGGGTTTGGGGCCATCCCGGTGACACCGGCGGGGTTGGGGACACTCTGGTGACACCGGGGGGTTTGGGGCCATTCCCGGTCACACCGGGGGGGGTTTGGGGACACTCTGGTGACACCGGGGGGGTTTGGGGCCATTCCCGGTGACACCGGGGTTTGGGGCGCTCCCTCCCGTTCCCGCCCGGGGGCGCCCTCGCGCTGCCGCAGCCCCGCGGGCCCCGCCCCCTCACCGTGGGAAGGGGCGTGGCCTGAGCAGACCCCGCCCCCTGCTGTGAGTGGCCCCGAATCCCTCGCGCGCGTTTGGGACCCCGGGGGGGGTCCGGGTGAGATTTGGGGGGTCCGAGGCGGATCTGGGGGGCTCCGGGTGGGATTTTGGGGAGTTTGGGGGTGATTTGGGGGATGTTTCCCCGCCGCAAGGCACGATGGGAAACTCCTCGCGCAGACAAAGGACCGGGCCACGCCGGGAAGGGGAAGGGGCGGGGCCTGTCGGGGCGGGGGGCGGGGCCCGGAGCGCGGCGGACGCGGCGCGTGCTCGAGGTGGGCTCGCGGCGGCGGCGGCCGTGACGTCACCGGGGGGAAGCCGTGTGTGACGTCACGGGGGGAGCGGGGCTGTCAGGGACCCTGGGGGGGGGCAGGGCTGGGGGAGGGGGGACACGGGGGGGGGAGGGGGGGCGGGACACGGCCAGAATAGCCCGCCCCCCCCGGGAGGGGTCCGCTGCCACCCGGGTCACCCCCGGGGCTCCCCTGTCCCCCCTGTCCCCCCCCCGAGGGTCCGCTGTCCCCTCCAGAGCTCCCCTGTCCCTTCTGTCCCCTCCCCGGGCTCCGGTGTCCCCCTCGGGCTCCACAGTGTCCCCTCCCGGGGCTCCTCTGTCACCCCCCGGGTTCTGCTGTCCCCTCCAGGGATCCCCTGTCGCTTTTGTCACCTCCCGGCGCTCCCCTGTCCCCTCTGTCCCTCCTGGGGGCTCCCCTGTCCCGTCTCTCGGCCCGCTGTCCCCAGTGTGCCCCCAAGGCTCCCGTGTCCCCCCCAGGTCCCCCGTGTCACCTCCCTGGGGTTCCCCTGTCCCCTCCAGGGCTCCCCTGTCCCCCCCAGGTCCCCCGTGTCCCCCCAAGGCTCCCGTGTCCCCCCCAGGTCCCCCGTGTCACCTCCCTGGGGTTCCCCTGTCCCTTTTGTCCCCCCCAGGTCCCCCGTGTCACCTCCCCTGTCCCCGCAGGCGATGGGGGATGGAGCGGGAGGAGGAGGAGGAGGAGGAGGAGGAAGGAGCGGGGGCTGCGGCTGAGGAAGGAGCGGGGGCTGCGGCAGCCGGTGCCGCTGCTGCTGAGGCCGGTGGTGACGATGAGGACGCTGAGGACGCTGAGGATGATGAGGATGATGAGGAAGGCGTGGCGCGCCGCTTCCTGGCGCTCCAGCGCGCTCTCTCCGCGCGGCTCCGGGCGCTGCCGCCGCCGGGCCCGCCCGTGGCCGTGGTGTACGCGCCGCTCGAGTACGCGTGGGAGCCGCACCGGAGCTTCGTGCGCCGCTTCCTGCGCTCGCCCAAGGCCGTGCTGTTCCTGGGCATGAACCCCGGCCCCTTCGGGATGGCGCAGACCGGGGTGGGTACCCCAAAAACGGCAAACAAACACCCCAAACACCCCAAATCCACGAACCCCGGCCCCTTCGGGATGGCGCAGACCGGGGTGGGTACCGGGGGAACACCCCAAAAACCCCAAACAAACTCCCCGAACACCCCAAACAAACACCCCAAACACCCCAAATCCACGAACCCGGGCCCCTTCGGGATGGCGCAGACCGGGGTGGGTACCGGGGGAACACCCCAAAAACCCCAAACAAACTCCCCAAACACCCCAAACAAACACCCCAAAAACCCCCGGGCGTGAACCCCGGGGCCGGGCTGTTCCTGGGCATGAACCCGGGCCCCTTCGGGATGGCGCAGACCGGGGTGGGTACCCCAAAAACGGCAAACAAACACCCCAAAAACCCCAAATCCACGAACCCGGGCCCCTTCGGGATGGCGCAGACCGGGGTGAGCGCCCCGAAAACCCCAAACAAACACCCCAAACACCCCAAATCCACGAACCCGGGCCCGTTCAGGATGGCTCAGACCGGGCTGGGCACCGGGGGGCACCGGGACAGGGCCTGGGGGGGGGCTCGGTGCCTCCCCCGAGGTCCCAAAGGGGAGGAAATGAGGCTGGGGGAGGGGTCAGGGGCCACGCAGAGGAGGGAAACTGAGGCACGGGGGGGGGTCCCAATCCATCCCACGGAGGGAAACTGAGGCACGGGGCGGGTCCAAATCCATCCCATGGGATCCTCGGGGAGGGAAACTGAGGCACGGGGGCATCCCAGTCCATCCCACGGAGGGGAAACTGAGGCGGGGGGGGGGGGGGGGTCCCAATCCATCCCATGGAGGGAAACTGAGGCACGAGGGGTCCCAATCCATCCCATGGGGTCCTCGGGGAGGGAAACTGAGGCACAGGGGGATCCCAATCCATCCCACGGAGGGAAACTGAGGCACGGGGTGGGTCCCAATCCATCCCATGGGATCCTCGGGGAGGGGAAACTGAGGCACGGGGCGGGTCCAAATCCATCCTATGGGGTCCTAGGGGAAGGAAACTGAGGCACGGGGGGATCCCAATCCATCCCACGGAGGGGAAACTGAGGCACGAGCGGTCCCAGTCCATGCCACGGAGGGGAAACTGAGGCACGGGGTGGGTCCCAATCCATCCCATGGGATCCTCGGAGAGGGAAACTGAGGCACGGGGGGCTCCCAATCCATCCCATGGAGGGAAACTGAGGCACGGGGGTGGCTCTGCGCGGCCCGGGGCTGTCCCCCCATCTCCCCCCCATATGCCCCGGCCCTGACGCCCCCCGGCCGGCCCGCAGGTGCCGTTCGGCGAGGCGTGGCACGTCCGCGAGTGGCTGCGGGTGTCGGGCTCGGTGCGGCGGCCGCCCCGCGAGCACCCCAAGCGCCCGGTGCTGGGGCTGCGCTGCCCGCGGGCCGAGGTGAGCGGCGCCCGCTTCTGGGGGCTCATCCGCAGCCTCTGCCCCGACCCCCGCGCCTTCTTCCGCCACTGCTTCGTGCACAACCTCTGCCCGCTGCTCTTCCTCGCCGCCTCGGGCCGCAACGTGGCGCCGCCGGAGCTGCGGGCGGCGGAGCGGGAGCGGCTGCTGGCGCCGTGCGGGGCCGCGCTCGCCGCCGCCGTGCGGGCGCTGCGGGTGCGCCTCGTGGTGGCGCTGGGCCGCGTGGCCGAGCTGCGGGCGCGCCGGGCGCTGCGGGACGCGGGCATCGCCGTGCCCGTGGCCTGGATCCCGCACCCGTCCCCGCGCAACCCCCGCGCCAACCGCGGCTGGGAGGGGGAGGCGCGGGAGAGGCTGCGGGAGCTGGGGGTGCTGCGGCTCCTGGGGGTGCGGGACGCGGGGGATGGAGGGATGGACCCGTTGGACCTGTTGGGGACCGGGGAAAATGGGGCTGGGGCGTCCCTGGACCAGTGTGACCAGTTGGGAACTGGGGAAGGTGGAGCTGGAGGGGGCCTGGACCAGTTTGGGACTGGGGAAAATGGAGTTGGGGCATCCCTGGACCAGTTTGACCAGTTTGGGACTGGGGAAAATGGGGCTGGAGGGGGCCTGGACCAGTTTGGGACTGGGGAAAATGGAGTTGGGGGGTCCCTGGACCAGCTGGGGACTGGGGGAGAGGAGGTTGAGGGGGGACTGGACCAGTTTGGGACTGGGGAAAAGGGGATTAGGGGGTCCCTGCCCCAGTTTGACCGGTTGGGAACTGGGGGGAAGGGGATTAGGGGGTCCCTGCCCCAGTTTGACCAGTTGGGGACTGGGTAAAAGGGGGTTGGGGAGGGCCTGGACCAGTTGGGAGCTGGGGGGATGAGTGTTGGTGGGGCCCTGCCTCAGTTTCACCAGTTTGGAACTGGGGGAAAGGGGATTAGGAGGTCCCTGGACCAGTTTAGGACTGGGAAAAAGGGGGTTCGGGGGTCCCTGCCCCAGTTTGGGAACTGGGGAGAAGGGGATTGATGGGGCCCTGCCTCAGTTTCCCCGCTCAGAGCAGGGTTTAGGGCAACACTACAAGGCAGAGGGTGAACCCCTGCCTCAGTTTCCCCACTCGGGGGTGGTGCTTAGGGGGCGGGGGATGGGCCTTGCCTCAGTTTCCCTTTAGGAAAAAGGGGGGGGGGGGGGGGCTCGTGGGTCGTTTTCCTGTGCAATTCTGGAGTTAATAAAGGCGAGAATTGGTAAAAAAAAGCAAGGAAAGAGTCATTGTGGAGAACCAACTTCCTTCCTTCCTTCCTTCCTTCCTTCCTTCCTTCCTTCCTTCCTTCCTTCCTTCCTTCCTTCCTTCCTTCCTTCCTTCCTTCCTTCCTTCCTTCCTTCCTTCCTTCCTTCCTTCCTTCCTATACCCCCCCCCAAAAAATCCCAGTTTCTCCCCCAAAATCCCAATTTTTAGTAGTTTTTGGTATTAAGGTTAAAACGTTGAAAATGCTGAGGTAAAAACATGGAAAATTAGAAAGTTAAAACATGGAAAATGCTGAGGTTAAAACGTGGAAAATGCTAAAGTTAAAACGTAGAAAATTATTGGAAAAGGTTAAAACATGGGAGATGCTAAGGTAAATACATGGAAAGTGCTGAGGTTAAAACATGGAAAATGCTTGGAAACGGTTAAAACGTGGAAAATGCTAAAGATAAAACGTAGAAAATGCTGAGGTAAAAACACGGAAAATTAGAAAGTTAAAACATGGAAAATGCTGAGGTTAAAACGTGGAAAACGCTTGGAAAAAGTTAAAACGTGAAAAATGCTTAGAAAAGGTTGAAACATGGAAAGTGTTAAGGTTAAAACATGGAAAACGCTGAGGTTAAAACATGGAAAATGCTGAGGTTAAAACGTGGAAAATGCTAAAGATAAAACGTGGGAAATGCTAAGGTTAAAACGTGGAAAATGCTTGGAAAAAGTTAAAACGTGGAAAATGCTTGGAAAAGGTTGAAACATGGAAAGTGTTAAGGTTAAAACATGGAAAATGCTGAGGTTAAAACGTGGAAAATGCTGAGGTAAAAACATGGAAGATGCTGAGGTAAAAACATAGAAAATTAGAAAGTTAAAACATGGAAAATGCTGAGGTTAAAACGTGGAAAACGCTTGGAAAAAGTTAAAACGTGAAAAATGCTTGGAAAAGGTTGAAACATGGAAAGTGTTAAGGTTAAAACATGGAAAACGCTGAGGTTAAAACATGGAAAACGCTGAGGTTAAAACGTGGAAAATGCTAAAGATAAAACGTGGAAAATGCTAAAGATAAAACGTGGAAAATGCTAAGGTTAAAACGTGGAAAACGCTTGGAAAAGGTTGAAACGTGGAAAATGTTAAGGTTAAAACATGGAAAATGCTGAGGTTAAAACGTGGAAAACGCTGAGGTAAAAACATGGAAGATGCTGAGGTAAAAACATAGAAAATTAGAAAGTTAAAACATGGAAAATGCTGAGGTTAAAACGTGGAAAACGCTTGGAAAAAGTTAAAACGTGAAAAATGCTTGGAAAAGGTTGAAACATGGAAAGTGTTAAGGTTAAAACATGGAAAATGCTGAGGTTAAAACGTGGAAAATGCTAAAGATAAAACGTGGAAAATGCTAAGGTTAAAACGTGGAAAACGCTTGGAAAAGGTTGAAACGTGGAAAATGTTAAGGTTAAAACATGGAAAATGCTGAGGTTAAAACGTGGAAAACACTGAGGTAAAAACATGGAAGATGCTGAGGTAAAACCATGGAAAATTAGAAAGTTAAAACATGGAAAATGCTGAGGTTAAAACGTGGAAAATGCTAAAGATAAAACGTGGAAAACGCTGAGGTTAAAACGTGGAAAACGCTTGGAAACGGTTAAAACGTGGAAAATGCTGAGGTTGAAACGTGGAAAACGCTTGGAAACGGTTAAAACTGACAAGCGGGAAACGTGTAACCTCTGAAGTGCGCTGAACTTCAGCAATGTAACAAACTTGTAACAAACTTGTAACAAACTTGTAACAAACTTGTAACAACAAACTTGTAACAAACTTGTAACAAACTTGTAACAAACTTGTAACAAACTCGTAACAAACTCGTAACGAACTCGTAACTGTGTTTGACAAACGGAAAGTTAACTGTCTCTAACTGGGGCGTTGTTTTGGTTTTGTTTTGGGGGTTTTTTCGGGGTTTTTTCGGTTGTTTGTTTTGTTTTGGTGTTTGTTTTTTTTTTTGGTTGGTTTGTTTTTGTTTTAAACAATCTGTCTTTAGCAGGGGTGCTGAGGAGCGCGCTGCAGTTTGTGACCCCATTGTGTCCCCAGTTTATCCCCTTGTCCCCAGCCTGGTTTTTTTTTTGTTGTTGTTTTTGTTTGTTTGTTTGTTTTTGTGGGGTTTTTTGTGTTTTTTTTTTTTTTTGCTGTTTGCGTTTTTTTTTTTTTTTTTTTTTTTTTTGTGGGTTTTTTTCCTGAGTTTTTATTTTGTGTGTGTGGGGGGGGGGTGTTTGGGTGTTTTTTTTTTTGTGGGGTTTTTTTGGTTGGTTTTTTTTTGTGCGTTTTTTTTTTTGTTTGTTTGTTTGGTTTTTTTGGTTTTTTTTTTTTTTTGAGGTTTTGTGGGTTTTTTGTGGGTTTTTTTTTTCTGGATTTTTTTTGCATGTTTTTTTTTTTTTTTTTGCGATTTTGTTTTTTTGGTTTTTTTTCTGGGTTTTTACTTTGCGCAGCGTCAGGCGTCTGAATTTCCTCTGCGCTTTGGGGCCTCCCTCCACCACCACCACCACCACCACTCATTGCACAGTGAGATTTCCATACGCTGCTTAAACTCGATTTTAAGAGGAGATAATTCAAATGGATTAGATGTGAAAGACCTACTTTTTTTATCTCCCTCAAGTCTCTGTTTCTTTTTATTTCATGGTTTGCTTGTCTGGCGGCGGGGTCCCGCACAGCTCCCGTGCCCAGCCCCAGGTTGGGGATCCCGAGCTTCCCCCGCAGCTCCTCCTGGGCCTCTCGCCGTGCCCGGCACTGTAATTTCCTCTGCTCTCTCTTGATAAATCGTGTTTAATTAACCCCGGGGTGTCCCCGTGCATTGGGGGGCTCGGCCGGGCCGGGCGCTCCACCGGGCTGGTGATGCCAAAGGGTTCCTCTGCTTTTTGTGCCACCAAACTGGGGAGGACGTGGCAGTGCCACCGCTCAATCTCCAGGCTCTCCCCCTCCTTCGGCTCCTTCTCCGGGGTGACCGGAGCCGGTTCGGTGCGAGGTGAATCCCGCTTTTCCTGGGAGATCTCTGCCTGCAGCTTTTCCAGCCGAGCCTTCGCCCGCAGCCTCTGGGCGGTTTTCTCAAATCTGCCTTTTTCTCGTGGGACTTCAAGGCGCGTTTCCGCCGCTGCGCCGGGGGTCGAAGCGGGTGTTGGATTCCACGTCCCCTGCGGGCTTTTCCTTCAAAAACTGCTTCAACTGCTCCTCTCTCCTGGCCGCTCTGATGTTGGCCGTCAGGGCGGGCGTGCGGTGGGTGAGCTCCATCTCCTTCCCGCTGGCATCCACTGCCCAGCCCTGCCCGTCCAGGATCAGAGGCGCCGGCTTGCTCTGAGCCCTCAGCTCCGCCATGCCCGCGCCGCGCAGGCTGCCCGGTGCCACCGTGTTGGCATTGCCAATGAGCCCCGGTTTCAGTGCCAGCCGAGCCTGGAGCCTGGCAGGTTATGAGGACAGGGACATGGGGACAGGGACAGGAACACGGCATGGCAACGGGCATGGGGACAGGGACACAGTGTGTGACTTGTGCACGGTGCCGAAGACGCCGGAGCCCAGCACCTTGAGGCGCTTCAGCTCCGACTCCTTGAAGATCCGGGCCAGGACCTTGTTGGCTTTCTCACTGGGGTCCAGCGGCGCCGCAGCTTTCCTGCCCTCTCCACGGCATCCTTCATGAACTGAGGGTGCTGCCCACGCGGAGCCGCTCCCATTGGCATGAACAAGAAGAAATTGTGGGCTGTGGTCTTGGAGGGCTGGTGAAACCCAGCTGTTTCTTCCTCTCCTCAATCTGCCGCGTGGCCGCCTCCATCACCTGTTGGATCTGGAGCTCGGTCAGCACCCCTGGGCTCTCCGGTGGAGGGCCTGCAATGACTTCAGGCTCATCCTGCACCTCCTCGAAGCGCGGGACGCGCCGTTCCTGGGCACCGGAGGATTCCTCGGACCCCTCAGAGCCATCGCCAAACGCCTCCTTCAGCTCCCGTTTGCGGCTGCTTGTGCGCAAATCCCAGGGTGGAATCACCCGGGAAGGGTTTGAGGCGCTCAGCCGCTCTTCTCCTGCCCGTGCCGAGGGCTGCAGTGACCGCGGTGGGCTCCGAGGGGCCGAGCACGCGTTTCTCCCGCTCGGGCAGAGCCAGCTCCGCTCCCTCACCCCGCTCCCGCTCCCGGCCCCGCGGCCCCGGACGGAAGCGGAAAGGCCGCGGGTTCGATCCTCGCTTCCGTCCCTCATCCCGCTCCCGGCCCGGCGGCCCCGGACGGAAGCGGAAAGGCCGCGGGTTCGATCCCCGCTTCCGTCCCTCACGCCGCTCCCGCTCCCCGGACGGAAGCGGAAAGGTCGCGGGTTCAATCCCGGCTTCCGGCACCACTCGGGCCGCGGCGTCCCGGGCCGAGCACGGCTCGCTGGCGGCAGCCCCGCCACACGGACCGAGCGCTCGCACACGGCGAGGCGGCGGACGGGGAAATGGTGAAACGGCCGCTATTAACGGGGTGATTTATAACGGGGGAGAACGGTGAGGGAACGGGAAAAGGGGAGGGGCTCCGCCTCAGCGTAGCATCGCGATATCGTGAGCGAAACATCGCGAGATCGTCCCGCAGCCAAACACCCCTGGGCGCGAACCCGGGCCCGTTCGGGACGGCTCGAACCGGGGTGGGCGCCCCAGAAACCCCAAACAAACACCCCAAAAACCCCAAACAAACACCCCAAACACCCTAAAAACCCCTGGGTTTGAACCCGGGCCCGTTCGGGACGGCTCGAACCGGGGTGGGCGCCCCAGAAACCCCAAACAAACACCCCAAAAACCCCAAACAAACACCCCAAACACCCTAAAAACCCCTGGGTTTGAACCCGGGCCCGTTCGGGACGGCTCGAACCGGGGTGGGCGCCCCAAAAACCCCAAACAAACACCCCAAACACCCTAAAAACCCCTGGGTTTGAACCCGGGCCCGTTCGGGACGGCTTGAACCGGGGTGGGCGCCCCAAAAACCCCAAAAACCCAAAATCCCTGAACCCGAGGCCGTTCGGGATGGCGCCCCCAAAAACCCCAAACAAACACCCCAAAAACCCCAAACAAACACCCCAAACACCCCAAAAATCCCTGAACCCAGCAGCAGAGGAGGGAAACTGAGGCACGGGGGGGGGTCCCAATCCAAGAGGGGACCCTCGTTCCCTGCCCTGGTCATTCCCTGCCCGGATTTATCCGGGTCCGGTCCGTTTAAAATTTGACATTTGGGGGTTTTTTTGCCCGGAATTGCCGGGTTTGGGGCCATCCCTGCTGGATTTGTGGCAGTCAGACCGTTCAGGATTTGGCGTTTTGGGTTTGTTTTTTTTTTTCCCGGAATCGCCGCGTTTGTGCCGATTCTCTCCGCCGACTGCAGAGGGAGCCCGGACAAGGGAGGATGAGGAGCGGCCGCGATTTTCCAGCCGGGAAAGGCTCGGGAAGGGAGCGGGGCTGCCCCGGCAGGGCCGGCTGTTCCTTCATCGGCATCCTGAGAATTCCGGATTTTCCTTTATCTGCATCCCAGAGAAATCCGGATTTTCCTGTACCAGTGTCTCAGATTTTCCTTTATCTGCATCCCAGAGAAATCCAGATTTTCCTGTATCTGCATCCCAGAGAAATCCAGATTTTCCTGTACCAGTATCTCAGATTTTCCTTTATCTGCATCCCAGAGAAATCCAGATTTTCCTGTACCAGTATCTCAGATTTTCCTTCATCAGCATCCCAGAGAAATCCGGATTTTCCTGTACCAGTATCTCAGATTTTCCTTTATCTGCATCCCAGAGAAATCCAGATTTTCCTGTACCAGTGTCTCAGATTTTCCTTTATCTGCATCCCAGAGAAATCCAGATTTTCCTTTATCTGCATCCTAGAAAAATCCAGATTTTCCTGTACCAGTATCTCAGATTTTCCTTCATCGGCATCCCAGAGAAATCCGGATTTTCCTGTATCTGCATCCCAGAGAAATCCGGATTTTCCTGTACCTGTATCCCAGAGAAATGCAGATTTTCCCATGGCAGTATCCCAGATTTTCCTTCATCGGCATCCCAGAGAATTCCAGATTTTCCCATATCAGCGTCCCAGATTTTCCCATTTCAATATGCCAGAAAATTCCAGATTTTCCTGACTCAATATCCCAGATTTTCCCGTATTAATATCCCAGATTTTCCCCTATCAATATCCCAGATTTTCCCATTTCAATATGCCAGAAAATTCCAGATTTTCCTGTCTCAATATCCCAGATTTTCCCATATTAATAACCCAGATTTTCCCCTATCAATATCCCAGATTTTCCCATATTATTATCCCAGATTTTCCCCTATCAATATCCCAGATTTTCCCATTTCAATATCCCAGATTTTTCCCTATTAATAACCCAGATTTTCCCATATTATTATCCCAGATTTTCCCGCGCCCCATAAATTTCCCCACACCCGATTTTCCCACTTTTCGCCCCAAAACCTCCCTCCCTTTTTTTTTTTTTTTTTTTTTTGGCTCCGCCCCCCTTGGAATTGTGATGGCGCCCCTCCCCCACCGGGGTCACCGCGGGGTCACCGCCGCCCCTCCCCCACGCCGATCTATTAATTACTGACAGCGATTAATTAACGAGGAAGGGGGGGGAGGGGAGGGCGGCTCCCGCCTGTTGCTAATTAACACCGGGAGCGTTAATGAAGGCAGCGCAGCCCTGGCCGGTGTTTAATTGATTCGGGGATTAATTGGGGGTGGGCTCCGCTCCAAGGGCGTCCGTCCGTCCGTCCGCCCCGGGGAAATCGGGGATTTTTGGGGTGGTTTAGGGGGGTTTGGGGAACTGGAAATGCAGGAAAATGGGGATTGGGAAAATGGGGATTTATGGAAATGCAGGAAAATGGGGATTGGGGAAAAATGGGGATTTATGGGAATGGAAATGCAGGAAAATGGGGGTTTGTGGCACTAGGGAAAAAAAAGGGAAATGGGGATTTGTGGAAATGGAAACACTGGGAAATGGGGATTTATGGGACTGGAAAAGCAGGAAAATGGGGATTTGGGGAACTGGAAAAAAAACGAGAAATGGGGATTTATGGAACTGGAAAAGCAGGAAAACGGGGATTTATGGGACTGGAAAGGTGGGAAAATGAGGATTTGGAAAAATGGGGATTTGAGGAACAGGAAACACGGGGGGAAATGGGGAATTGAGGAACTGGAAACACCAGGAAATGGGGATTTGTGGGACTGGAAAGGCAGGGAAACGGGGATTTGAGGAATTGGAAGCACCGGGAAATGAGGATTTGGGAAAACGGGGATTTGTGGAAACGGGGATTTGAGGAACTGGAAACGCGGGGAAATGGGGAATTGTGAAAACGGGGATTTGAGGATCTGGAAACACCGGGAAAATGGGGATTTGTGGAAACGGGGATTTGAGGATCTGGAAACACGGGGGGAAATGGGGAATTGGTAAATCGGGGATTTGTGGAAATGAGGATTTGAAGAACTGGAAACGCGGGGAAAACGGGGATTTGTGAAAACGGGGATTTGAGGATCTGGAAACACCGGGGAAATGGGGATTTGTGGAAACGGGGAATTGAGGATCTGGAAACGCGGGGAAAATGGGGATTTGTGGAAACGGGGATTTGAGGATCTGGAAACACGGGGGAAATGGGGATTTGTGGAAACGGGGATTTAGGAAAAGGCGGATTTATGTCTCTGGCGCCTCGTCCCGCTCTCCCCTTCCCCCGCGCTCCTCAATGGGATCCGCGGAGATGAAAGCGGGGCCGGGCAGCGCGGGGGGGCCCCGGCGTCCGCCGAGTGTCCCCGGGGCGGTGACACGGTGACAAATGGCGCTGTGACAGTAATCGCCGCATTAGAGCGCGCCGGGCGCTCCGGCTGCGGGTGCACGGCGAGGTCAGGCCGGGCCCCGAATGCCAATGAGGAATCCCGGCAAAAAAAAAAAAAAAAAAAAAAAAAAAAAAAACGGGAGAAATCGGCGGAAAACGCCCCAAAAATGCCGAACCCCGAGCGGGGGGCGGAGGGACGGGAGGGTGAGGGGTGGGCGGTGGGATTGGGGGGGTTCGGGGGTCCCCCGAACGGGAATCGGTCCCCGGTTCCGGGCATGGGGTGGGGAGGGACGCGGGGGGGCCGGGATGGAGCCTCCGAGATTTTGGGGCGGTTTGGGGCGATTTGGAGAGGGACCCGAGGGTGCGGCGGTGCCGCAGCTGCAGGGACACGCGGGTCCCCCTGTCCCCCTGTCCCTGTGTCCCCATCCTGGCCGTGTCCCTGTGTCACCGTGTCCCCCTGTCCCTGTGTCCCCCTGTCCTGGCCGTGTCCTCTTGTCCCCGTGTCCCCCTGTCCCGTGTCCCCATCCTGGCCGTGTCCCCGGTGTCCCCCTGTCCTGGCAGTGTCCCCGCTGTCCCTGTGTCCCCGGTGTCCCTGTGTCCCATGTCCCCCTGTCCCCATCCTGGCCGTGTCCCCCTGTCCCCGTGTCCCCCTGTCCCCGTGTCCCCCTGTCCTGGCCGTGTCCCTCTGTCCCCGTCCTGATCTTGTCCCCTTGTCCCCCGACCCTGTGTCCCCCTGTCCTGGCCGTGTCCCCGTGTCCTCCTGTCCCCGTGTCCCCGAGAGCGGCACCTCCCCAGCGGGACACGGGAACGGGAATTGTGGAGCTGGGAATGCCAGGAAAATGGGGATTGGGGAAAATGGGGAAAAAAAAAAAAACAAAAAACGGGAAATTGAGATTTTGGGGAAATGGGGATTTGTGCAACTGGAAAAACGCCGGGAATTGGGGATTTGGGGAAATGGGAATACAGGAAAACGGGGATCTGGAAACGCAGGGAAATGGGGGTTTGTGCAGCTGGGGATGCGGGAAAATGGAAAAACGCCGGGAATTGGGGATTTGTGGAAATGGGGTGCGGGAAAATGCGGATTTGTAGAACCGGGAATGCAGGGAAATGGGATTTCCAGCCCTCGGACACCTTCCCTGGCTCTGCCCCTTCACTACCCGGGATTCGCACACCCGAGCGCCCCGGAGGAGGGTCCGGGGGTGCAAATCCCGGATTTTGGGACGAAAATCCCCGATTTTGGGGTGCAAATCCCGGCCCGGGGGTGCAAATCCCGGATTTTGGGACGAAAATCCCCGATTTTGGGGTGCAAATCCCGGTGCGGGGGTGCAAATCCCGGATTTTGGGACGCAAATCCCGGATTTTGGGACGCAAATCCCCGATTTTGGGACGAAAATCCCGGATTTTGGGGTGCAAATCCCGGTCCGGGGGTGCAAATCCCCGATTATGGGGTGCAAATCCCCGATTTTGAGACAAAAATCCCCGATTATGGGGTGCAAATCCCGGATTTTGGGACGCAAATCCCCGATTTTGGGGTGCAAATCCCGATTTTGGGGTGCAAATCCCGGTGCGGAGGGGAGGTGCCCCCCGGGCCGGTTTAACCCCCGCCGTGCCAGGGCCGGGTTTCGGATGCCGCAAATCCTCCCGGCGGTGCCAAAATTCTCAAAAATCAAAATAAACTCCCCAAAAGCGCAGCCGCGCACCCATCGAGCGGGAGCTCCTCGAGAAAGCCGCGGGGAGGAGAACTGAGCGTTTTTCGCCTCGTTTTTCCTCATTTTGGGCTCGGGGAGCCCCGGGCCGGGCTGTGCCGGGAGCGGCGGCTCCGAGCGCGGAATCAGCGCTGGGAACGCGGAGGTTCCGCGCTTTTGGGGCGCTTTTGGGGCGCTTTTGGGGCGGTTTCGGGCGATTCGGAGCCGCGGCGGTGGCAGCGCGGATGAAAAGGGCGAGAGGCCCCGCGGGTGTCGGCGGTGATGGATGGGGGTGAGCGCGGGGTGAGCGAACAAGGCGGCTCTGTTGGCCCCAAATCCCGCTGAAAAACAACAAAAAAACCCACCAAAAAAAACCCCACCAAAAAAAAAAAATCACAAAAAAAATCACAAAACCTCCCCCCCCCGCGTCATTCCCGCAGAGCCCGTCTGCTCCCGGCCCTCTCGGCTGCTTCGGTTTCTAAAAATTAATTTTAAAATTCTATTTATTCTTATTATTTAATTTTTTTGGGGGGGATGGTTTATTTTTAATTATTATTTTTTTTAAATGAATTTTAAAATTCTCGTTTTTCTTATAATTTAATTTTATTATTATTTATTTTTAATTATTATTCTTATTATTATTTTGGGGGGTTTTTCCTTCTGTTATTTTGCCCGCTTTTAATCCAAAAAACGGAGGCGTAAACGGCCGCGAGAACCGCGAGTTTTCCGTGGATTTCCGCGCATTTCCGTGGATTTCCGCGCATTTCCATGGATTTATTCCCGGCTCTGTTTGCTCAGCAAACAAAAAACCCCGCGGGCTCACGGCAGAACATCGGGAGCCGCTGCAGATTTTTGTTTAATTTCGATTTGTTTGGGTTTATTAAAGCGCCCGAATCCCGCGGCTTTCGCCCCCAAATTCTCCTCCCGCACCCCCAAAAGGGCCGGAGGAATTTGGGGGGCCGGAATTCGCGGCCCTGCAGGGTTTTAAATGAGGGAATAAATCGGGAAAATCGGGATTTTCTCACCCTGGGAGCGGATTTGGGGTGAAATCCTCGGATTGTGGAATTGTGGAATTGTGGGGTCCCCCGAGTTTTCCTCCCGTTTTTCCTTCCTGTGCCCACCCCAAATCCAGAGTTTGTCCCTTCCAGGGTTTTCCCGAATATTCGGGAGCCGGGACCGGAATTTTGGGGGAATTCTTTGGGGTTTTGGGTGAATTCTTTGGGGTTTTGGGGGAATTCTTTGGGGTTTTGGGTGAATTCTTTGGGGTTTTGGGGGAATTCTTTGGGGTTTTGGGGGAATTCTTTGGCGTTTTGGGTGAATTCTTTGGGGTTTTGGGTGAATTCTTTGGGGTTTTGGGTGAATTCTTTGGCGTTTTGGGGGAATTCTTTGGGGTTTTGGGTGAATTCTTTGGGGTTTTGGGTGAATTCTCGGGGTTTTGGGTGAATTCTCGGGGTTTTGGGTGAATTCTTTGGGGTTTTGGGTGAATTCTTTGGGGTTTTGGGTGAATTCTTTGGGGTTTTGGGTGAATTCTTTGAGGTTTTGGGTGAATTCTTTGGGGTTTTGGGTGAATTCTTTGAGGTTTTGGGTGAATTCTTTGGGGTTTTGGGAGGCGCTCGGGGCGGATTTCCAGCGATTTAAGGGAAAATTGGGGAGTGGGGGAATGTCCTGGGATTGGGGACAGAGGGGATTTGGGGACACATCCCGGGGATTTGGGGACCCGTGGAACTGCAGAAATGTGGGATTGGGGATTTCTGGAAATACAGAAATACGGAATTGGGGACCTGTGAAAATGCAGAAATGTGGGATTGGGGGTTTATGGAATTGGGGATCCATGGAAATGCAGGAATGTGGGATTGGGGGATTTATGGAAATGCAGAAATGTGGGATTGGGGGTTTATGGAATTGGGAATTTATTAAATTGGGGATCCATGGAAATGCAGGAATGTGGGATTGGGGATTTCTGGAATTGGGGATCCATGGAAATGCAGAAATATGAAATTCGGGACCTGTGGGACTGCAGAAATGTGGGATTGGGGATTTCTGGAATTGGGGATTTATGGAATTGGGGATCCATGGAAATGCAGGAATGTGGGATTGGGGGTTTATGGAAATGCAGGAATGTGGGATTGGGGATTTATTAAATTGGGAATTTATGGAATTGGGGATCCATGGAAATGCAGGAATGTGGGATTGGGGATTTATTAAATTGGGAATTTATGGAATTGGGGATCCATGGAAATGCAGGAATGTGGGATTGGGGATTTATTAAATTGGGAATTTATTCAATTGGGGATCCATGGGAATTGGGAATTCATGGGAACCTCCGGGAGCAGTGGGAACCTCTAGGAACCCATCAAAATTTATGGGAACCCGTAAAAATGGACAGGAATTTCCAGGAATTTCCAGGAATTTCCAGGAATTGACAGGAATTTCCAGGAATTTCCAGGATCCCATGGGAACGCGGCGCCCGGAGACGCGCCCTGCACCGCTGCGCTAATTAGGAGCGTTAATTAGGAGCGTTAATTAGGCACGTTCGCACACACAAACACGCGCGCCGGCCCCGAGAGCGATTAGGGGCTGGCGGAATTTGCATCTCATTAACATGCCCATCTCATTAACATGCGCATCTCATTAACATGCGCATCTCATTAACATGCCCATCTCATTAACATCCCCAGCTCATTAACATCCCCAGCTCATTAACATCCCCGCAAGGGCTGCTCCAGGGCGGGCGGGTCCTGCGGCCGGGAGAGGCGGAAAGAAAATAAAATATAAAATCATAAAATAGACGGAATAAAAAATAGAAAATAAAATATAAAATCATAAAATATACGGAATAAAATATATAACAGAAAATAAAATAGAAAAGGAAATCTACGGAATAAAAAATAGAAAAGAAAATATAAAATAATAAAATATACGGAATAAAAAATAGAAAAGAAAAGAAAATATGAAAGGAAATCTACGGAATAAAAAATAGAAAAGAAAATATAAAATAATAAAATATACGGAATAAAAAATAGAAAAGAAAAGAAAATATGAAAGGAAATCTACGGAATAAAAAATAGAAAAGAAAATAAAATATACGGAACAAAAATATATAAAAGAAAATAAAATATAAAAGGAAATCTACGGAATAAAAAATAGAAAAGAAAATAAAATATAAAATAATAAAATATACGGAATAAAATATAGAAAAGAAAAGAAAAGAAAATATGAAAGGAAATATACGGAATAAAAAATAGAAAAAAATAAAATATAAAAGCAAATATACGGGGGAAAAAATTAAAATAAAGAAAATCTACGGAATAAAAAATAGAAAAGAAAATAAAATATAAAAGGAAATATACAAAATAAAATATATAGCAGAAAATAAAATATAAAAGAAAATATACGGACTAAAATATATAAAAGAAAATAAAATAGAAAATCTACGGAATAAAAAATAGGAAAGAAAATAAAATATAAAAGAAACTATACGGAATAAAATATATAAAAGAATAAAATAGAATATAATAAAATAGAAAATAGAATGTAATAAGTCTTAAAATTAGAAAATGAAATAGAAAATGAGAGTAGAAAATAAATATAAAATAAAATCATTATAAAATTATATAAATAGAAAATAAAATAGTAAATAAAATAGTATAGAATAAAAATAAATATAAAATAAAAATTCTAAAAAATAAAATAATATAGAGTAAAATTAGATATAAAATTAATATGACATTTTAAAAGCAAAATAAGATAAGATAAAATAAGAGAAGATAAAATAAGAGAAGATAAATAAGATAAGACAAGATAAAATAAGATAAAATAAGATAAAATAAAATAAAATAAAATAAAATAAATAAAATAAAATAAGATAAAATAAGATAAGATAAAATAAGATAAAATAAAATAAGATAAAATAAAATAAAATAAAATAAAATAAAATAAAATAAAATAAGATAAAATAAAATAAGATAAAATAAGATAAAATAAAATAAAATAAAATAATAAAATAAAATAAAATAATAAAATAAAATAAAATAAAATAAAATAAAATAAAATAAGTAAAATAAAATAAAGAAGGGCTGTGGCTCCGGAGCAGGAGGAGCCGCAGCCGCGTTTGGGAATTTCTGGGGCCGCGGCTGCGGGAGCTGCGCCCGCGCCGCCTCCAGGAACGGCTCTCGCTCCTTCCGAGCCGCGCCCGGAGCTCGGGGGGATCGAATCGGGAATTCGGGGGGATCGAATCGGGAATTTGGGGGGATCGAATCGGGAATTCGGGGGGATCGGCTCGGGAATTTGGGGAGATTGGATCGGGAATTTGGGGAGATTGGCTCGAGAATTTGGGGGATTTGCCTCGGGAATTTGGGGAGTTTTGCCTCGGGAATTTGGGGGGATTGGGTCGAGAATTTAAGGGTTTGCCTCGGGAATTTGGGGGTTTTTCCTCAGGAATTTGGGGGGATTGGCTCGAGAATTTGGTGGAATTTGTGGGGTTTGCCTCGGGAATTTGGGGGGATTCGCCCCGAAATCGCGGCCGGAGCCGCCCCAGCCACCCCAAAAAGGCATTTATGGCGTGCGGACCCCCCCAGCTCATTTTTTCCTCCGTTTTCCATTCTCTGGGTCTGTAAATCCCAAAAAATCCCCCCCGAACCCCGGGGATTTTTGGGGTACAAATCCCCAAAATGCTTCCCCAAACCCCGGGGACTTTTGGGGTACAAATCCCCAAAAATTGCCCACAATTCCGGGGATTTTTGGGGTGCGGACCCCCCCCAACTCCCTCTTTTCCCTTCCCTGGGTCTGTAAATCCCCAAACCCCCCAAACCCAGCGGATTTTGGGGATAAAAATCCCCAAATCTCCCCCAAACCCCGGGGATTTCTGGGGTATGAATCTCCAGAATTCCCCCCGCACCCCGGGGATTTTTGGGGTACAAATCCCCCAAATGGCTCCCAAACCCCGGGGATTTTTGGGGTACAAATCCCCCAAATGGCCCCCAAACCCCGGGGATTTTTGGGGTATGAATCTCCAGAATTCCCCCCGAACCCCGGGGATTTTTGGGGTACAAATCCCCCAAATGGCTCCCAAACCCCGGGGATTTTTGGGGTACAAATCCCCAAAATGCTCCCCCGAACCCCGGGGATTTTTGGGGTACAAATCCCCCAAATGGCCCCCAAACCCCGGGGATTTTTGGGGTGCGGACCCCCCTCCCCCCCGTTTTCCCCTCCCCGTGTCCCTGCACCCCCAAACCGGCCCCGACCCCCCCCTGTGGGGCCCGCGGGGGTTTTGGGGCGGGGGCTGCGCTCCCCCTCCCCCGGGCCGGTCCCACCCCATCCCTCAGCCGCGATTCCCTGAACTCCGCGTGAACCCCGAGCGCGGCCGCGAAGCCGTAAATCACCAAAACCCCAAAGCCATAAATCACAGAGCCACAAATCACCGAGCCGCTCCTCCCTTAACCCTTCCGCGGCCGGCGGAAAAACCCCCGAGAGCGGCGCGGAAAAATCGGGGAGGAAAAAAAAAATCGGGAAAATCGGGGAAATCGGGGAAATCGGGGAAATCGGGGAAATCCGCCTTTGGTCCGCGGTGGGGCGGGAGGGGGGAAAAATCCCGGGAATTGGGGGTGGGAGGAAGGGGGTTCAGCCCCAGAGATGGGGTTTTTTTTTTGGGGGGGGGTTTTAGGGGTGGAAAAGGGCGGGGGTGCGAGGATGAGGAGGGAGAAAATGCCGGGAATTTGTGGGGTGGGAGGAAAAGGGTTCAGCCCCAGGGATGGGTTTGGGTTTTTTTTTTTGGGAGGTTTTGGGGATTTTTGGGGGGGTTTTGGGGTTTTTTAGGGGTGGAAAAGGGCGGGGGTGCGAGGATGAGGAGGGAGCGAATCCCGGGAATTTGTGGGGTGGGAGGAAAAGAGTTCAGCCCCAGGGATGGGTTTGGGGGTTTTCTGGGGGTGTTTGGGGTTTTTTTTGGGGTGGAAAGGGAAGGGAAGGGGGGCGAGGATGAGGAGGATGAGGAGGGAGCGGATCCCGGTTCCTTTTTAGGGCGGGATGAAGGGATTTCTCTCCATGAATGGGTTTGGGGTGGTTTGGGGGGGTTTGGGTTTTTTTAGGGGGAGCTTTGGGCTTTTTTAGGGGTGGAAAAGGGGGATGGAAAGGGGCGGGGGTGCGAGGATGAGGAGGGAGCGAATCCCGGGATTTGCGGGGTGGGAGGAAGGGGGTTCAGCCCCAGGGATGGGTTTGGGGGTTGTTTGGGGATTTTTTGGGGGGTTTGGGTTTTTTTAGGGGGAGCTTTGGGGTTTTTTAGGGGTGGAAAAGGGGGATGGAAAAGGGCGGGGATGTGAGGATGAGGAGGGAGCGAATCCCGGGATTTTGGGGTGGGAGGAAGGGGATTTACCCCCACGGATGGGTTTGGGGGTTTTTTTGGGGGGTTTGGGGTTTTTTTTGGGGGTGGAAAGGGAAGGGAAGGGGGGCGAGGATGAGGAGGATGAGGAGGGAGCGGATCCCGGTTCCTTTTTAGGGCGGGATGAAGGGATTTCTCTCCGTGAATGGGTTTGGGGCATTTTTTGGGGGGTTTGGGGTTTTTTAGGGGTTAAAAGGGAAGGGAAGGGGTGCGAGGATGAGGAGGGGGAGGGAGGAAGGGAGGGAGGAAGGGAGGGAGGAAGGGAGGGGGGGAGGGGCGCTGCGGGGGAATCGATCAGGGCCGGGAATGGATCGGGGATCGATCGGGAACGGGAGCGGGAAAATGGAACCGGGGCAGGGGGAGGGACACGGACAGACGGACAGAGGGACAGGGGGACAACGACACACGGACAGGGACACGGACGGACGGACAGACGGACGGACAGAGGGACGCGGAGAGACGGACACGGGGACAGAGGGACAGACGGACACGGGGACACAGGGACAGAGGAAGAGGGGGACACGGACAGGGGGACACGGACGGACGGACAGAGGGACGCGGACAGACGGACACGGGGACAGACGGACAGACGGACAGGGGGACACGGGGACACAGGGACAGAGGAAGTGGGGGACACGGACAGACGGACAGGGGGACAGGAGGAGGGACAAGGACACACGGACAGGGGACACGGACGGACGGACAGAGGGACGCGGACAGACGGACAGGGGGACGGGGGACAGACGGACAGAGGGACACGAGGGGCGGGACGCGGACAGACGGACACGGGGACAGAGGGACAGAGGAAGAGAGGGACACGGACAGACGGACGGACACGGGGACAGAGGGACAGACGGACAGGGGGACAGGAGGAGGGACAAGGACACACGGACAGGGGACACGGACGGACGGACAGAGGGACACGGACAGACGGACAGGGGGACAGGAGGAGGGACAAGGACACGCGGACACGGGGACACGGACGGACGGACGGACGCGGACACACGGACAGAGGGACACGGCCCGAAGGACGGACAGGGCTGGCCGGGCAGGGACAGGCACGGGGACCGGGACACGCCCCCTTGGTCAGAGACACGCCCCCTTGGTCAGAGACACGCCCCCTTGGTCAGAGACACGCCCACAACACAGGGCCACGCCCCCAACGCTCCAGGCCCCGCCCCCTGCAGGGCCCCGTTCCCTCCCCCACCCCCCCCAACCCTCGGCCGGAAAAACCCAAAAACCCCAAAAAACCCAAAAACCCCAAAACCCCAAAAACCCCAAAACCCAAAAACCCCAAAGAGCCCAAAGGCACAGAAGTGCTGAATTTTGGGTGTTCTTGGGAATTTTGGGAGAGTGGGGCTCACACCCGGCCCTGGGACGGTTTGGGTTTATTTTTATAAACTGTAATTAATATGAATTTATTTCTGTACGTCCCGTTTATTCTTGAGTTTCTTATTCATTGGATTAGGCCGAAATTTTTGTTATTTACGATTTTATTGTGGTTTTTAGTGCATATTATATAATGTTTTTATCTTAAATATTTATATTCTATTTATTTTGTGTTATGGATTATCTATTTTCGTCTATTATGTATTGTATATTATAAATTATATATTTTATATGCTGTAAATTATATATTGTATATTATAAATAATATATTGCATATTATAAATTACGTGTTTTATATTAAATATTGTAAATTATATATTTTCTATTAGATTTCATTAAATATTTATTTGATATTGTGCTTTATGTCGTTTATATTGTGGTTTGTAGCTCGACATTTCCACCTTTCGCAGCATTGTTATTGCAGGAAATAAATGGGTGAGTGAAAATAAAATAAATAAATATTAGAAATAAAATACATAAATATAAATATAAAATATAAATAATTTAATATATAAATATAAATATCACGAATCCAGAATTTTCTCGTGCACAAATCCCAACCCCAAAAATCCAAAAGAAATCCCCAAAAATCCTCAAATAATAATTTTTAAAAATTAAAAAAAAAAAATCCGATCCATCCCCAGGAAGCTCTGTGTTAATTAATTCATTAATTAATGAATTCCTTAATTAAGGAGGAGCTAATGAGCAGCGCGAGCTCCCGCGGGATCCCGGGAATTCCGGGAATGGGAAAGGGGCTCCTCATTTTAATTATTTTTATTATTTTATTGCCATTATTACATTAATTAATTATATTTTCTAATTATCCCGTAATTAATTGGTGTTGTTTTGTTTTGCCGGGAAGGTCCTATTGTGGTTTTATAATTTTATTATCTATTAATTTATTATCGGTTATTTGGCAATAGGTCAGTTTATTACACCTCATTTTAATAAATATTATTTAATTAGATTATATTTATTGATCTATTATTTAATTATTACATATTATTTTTTCATATACCATTTTATTAAACATTATTTATTATCTATAATTTATTGTCCATAAGTGATTTTATATTAATTTATCGTCTATTAATCCATAAAACATTATTTATTACATAAAACATTATTAAATATTGTTCAATAAATATTATCTAATATATTATTTAATTAAATAGTATATATTCAATATATATATTCAATATATACAATTGATAACAATTAGTTAAGTATGATTTAAAATATTATTGAATATATTATTGAATATATTATTTATTAAATATTATTGAATATATATATATAATTTGATAGATCTTCATTAAAAGTTATGTAATAATTTATTTAATATATTATTTGATTAAGTATTGTTCAATACATGTAATTTAATGCGTATTGTTTAATTAAATCTTGGTTTATTACACGTAATTCAATGTTATTTATCACGTGGGGTGTCCCAGGTGTGACAGGGCAGGTGTGTGATGGTGTCACAGTGTGTGTGTCACACAGGTGTGCAAAGGTGTCACAGTGTGTGTGTCACTCACAGGTGTGTGATGGTGTCACAGTGTGTCACACTCACAGGTGTGTGATGGTGTCACAGGTGTGTGTCACACAGGTGTGCAAAGGTGTCACAGGTGTATGTGTCACTCACAGGTGTGTGATGGTGTCACAGGTGTGTGTGTCACACAGGTGTGCAAAGGTGTCACAGTGTGTGTGTCACACAGGTGTGGGATGGTGTCACAGTGTGTGTGTCACACAGGTGTGCAAAGATGTCACAGTATGTGTGTCACTCACAGGTGTGTGATGGTGTCACAGGTGTGTGTGTCACTCACAGGTGTGTGATGGTGTCACAGGTGTGTGTGTCACACAGGTGTACAAAGGTGTCACAGGTGTGTGTGTGTCACTCACAGGTGTGTGATGGTGTCACAGGTGTGTGTGTCACTCACAGGTGTGTGATGGTGTCACAGGTGTGTGTCAAACAGGTGTACAAAGGTGTCACAGTGTGTGTGTCACTCACAGGTGTGTGATGGTGTCACAGGTGTGTGTCACTCACAGGTGTGTGATGGTGTCACAGGTGTGTGTCAAACAGGTGTACAAAGGTGTCACCGGTGTGTGTGTCACTCACAGGTGTGCAAAGGTGTCCCAGGTCTCTGTGTCACACTCACCTGTGTGAAAGTGTCTGTGTACCATTCACGGGTGTGCAAAGGTGTCCCGCTGTGTCGCACTCACCTGTGTGTGACGGAGTCACAGCTCTGTGTCACTCGGGTGTGCCAGCACAGGTGTGTGACAGTGTCTCAGGTGTCTCTGTGTCACTTGGGTGTGCAAAGGTGTGCCCAGGTACACGCAGGTGTCACATCCTGTGCCACACTCACCTGTGTGAAGGTGTCACCGCATCCTCTGTGTCACTCGGGTGTGCCAGCACAGGTGTGCCATGGGGTCACGGTCTCTGTGTCACTCACAGGTGTGCAAAGGTGTCACACCCACCCCCGTGTGCGGGCGCTCCTCCACGTGCTGCTCTGTGGGGTGGGGACGGGGACAGGGAACGGGGACGGGACACTGGGAATGGGGATGGGATATTGGGATACTGGGAGTGGGATACTGGGAGTGGGATACTGGGAGTGGGATATTGGGATATTGGGAATGGGATACTGGGAGTGGGATATTGGGAGTGGGATATTGGGATACTGGGAGTGGGATACTGGGAGTGGGATACTGGGAGTGGGATATTGGGAATGGGATACTGGGAGTGGGATATTGGGAATGGGATACTGGGAATGGGATATTGGGAGTGGGATATTGGGATACTGGGAGTGGGATACTGGGAGTGGGATACTGGGAGTGGGATATTGGGAGTGGGATATTGGGAATGGGATATTGGGATATTGGGAATGGGATACTGGGAGTGGGATATTGGGAATGGGATACTGGGAATGGGATATTGGGAGTGGGATATTGGGATACTGGGAGTGGGATACTGGGAGTGGGATATTGGGAGTGGGATATTGGGATACTGGGAGTGGGGACGGGATACTGGGAATGGGATATTGGGAATGGGATATTGGGAATGGGATACTGGGAGTGGGATATTGGGATACTGGGAATGGGATACTGGGAATGGGATACTGGGAGTGGGATACTGGGAGTGGGATATTGGGAATGGGATACTGGGAGTGGGATATTGGGAATGGGATATTGGGATATTGGGAATGGGATACTGGGAGTGGGATACTGGGAATGGGATATTGGGAGTGGGATATTGGGATACTGGGAGTGGGATACTGGGAGTGGGATACTGGGAGTGGGATATTGGGAGTGGGATATTGGGAATGGGATATTGGGATATTGGGAATGGGATACTGGGAGTGGGATATTGGGAATGGGATACTGGGAGTGGGATATTGGGAGTGGGATATTGGGATACTGGGAGTGGGATACTGGGAGTGGGATACTGGGAATGGGATACTGGGAGTGGGATACTGGGAATGGGATATTGGGATACTGGGAGTGGGATACTGGGAGTGGGATATTGGGAATGGGATATTGGGAATGGGATATTGGGAGTGGGATATTGGGAATGGGATACTGGGAATGGGATATTGGGATACTGGGAGTGGGATACTGGGAGTGGGATACTGGGAATGGGATATTGGGAATGGGATATTGGGATACTGGGAATGGGATATTGGGAGTGGGATATTGGGAATGGGATACTGGGAATGGGATATTGGGAATGGCATACTGGGAGTGGGGATGGGATACTGGGAATGGGATATTTGGAATGGGATACTGGGAATGGGATATTGGGATACTGGGAATGGGATACTGGGAGTGGGATACTGGGAGTGGGATATTGGGATACTGGGAGTGGGATATTGGGAGTGGGATATTGGGATACTGGGAGTGGGATATTGGGAGTGGGATATTGGGATACTGGGAGTGGGATATTTGGATACTGGGAGTGGGGATGGGATACTGGGAGTGGGATACTGGGAGTTGGATATTGGGAATGGGATATTGGGATATTGGGAATGGGATATTGGAAATGGGATACTGGGAATGGGATGTTGGGATACTGGGAGTGCGATATTGGGATACTGGGAGTGGGATACTGGGAATGGGGATGGGAACAGCGCCGCCTCTTTGCCTCTTTGGCGCTTGTGGCCCCAGCATCCCAAAAATTGAAACTCCCAATGCCCCGGGAATTGTCCCCAATGGGGAGTGGGGACAGCGGAGGGCAATGGGAATGGGAATGGGATACTGGGAATGGGATACTGGGAATGGGGTGGGGGTATTGGGGATGGGATACTGGGAATGGCAGTGGGATACTGGGATTGGGAATGGGATACTGGGAATGGGATACTGGGATTGGGGTGGGAATGGTAATGGGATACCGGGAATGGGGATGGGATTGGGATGGGGAAAAGGACAGGGCCAGGCTGGGACAGGGACAGAACAAGGATGAGGAATGGGATACTGGGAATGGGATATTGGGAATGGGATACTGGGAATGGGAATGGGGACAAGGAATAGGACACAGGGAATGGAAACAGGAATGGGGTGGGAATGGGATATAGGGACAGGGACAGGGACAGGGCTGAGCCACCTCTGGTGCCCTGGAGCAGAATTCCACCCCAAATCCATCCTGGATCCCTGAGTCCATCCTTGATCCCTCTGTCCATCCCTGTCCCTCTGTCCGTCCCGGATCCATTCCCATTCCCCATTCCCATTCCCCATTCCCATTCCCGTTATCCCATTCCTGTTATCCCATTCCCCATTCCCCATTCCCATTCCCATTCCCATTCCCCATTTCCCATTCCCATTCCCATTCCCATTCCCATTCCCATTCCCCATTCCCATTCCCCATTTCCCATTCCCATTCCCATTCCCATTCCCATTCCCCATTCCCCATTCCCATTCCCCATTTCCCATTCCCATTCCCATTCCCATTCCCATTCCCATTCCCATTCCCCATTCCCATTCCCCATTTCCCATTCCCATTCCCATTCCCATTCCCATTCCCATTCCCCATTCCCATTCCCATTCCCATTCCCATTCCCATTCCCATTCCCATTCCCCATTCCCATTCCCCATTTCCCATTCCCATTCCCATTCCCATTCCCATTCCCATTCCCCATTCCCATTCCCCATTTCCCATTCCCATTCCCATTCCCACTCCCATTCCCATTCCCGTTATCCCATTCCTGTTATCCCATTTCCATTCCCATTCCCATTCCCATTCCCATTCCCATTCCCATTCCCATTCCCATTCCCATTCCCGTTATCCCATTCCTGTTATCCCATTCCCATTCCCATTCCCATTATCCCATTCCCCATTCCCCATTCCCATTCCCATTCCCATTCCCATTCCCATTCCCCATTCCCATTCCCCATTTCCCATTCCCATTCCCATTCCCATTCCCATTCCCATTCCCATTCCCATTCCCCATTCCCATTCCCCATTTCCCATTCCCATTCCCATTCCCACTCCCATTCCCATTCCCGTTATCCCATTCCTGTTATCCCATTTCCATTCCCATTCCCATTCCCATTCCCATTCCCATTCCCATTCCCGTTATCCCATTCCTGTTATCCCATTCCCATTCCCATTCCCGTTATCCCATTCCCGTTCCCCATTCCCATTCCCATTCCCATTCCTATTCCCATTATCCCATTCCCCATTCCCCATTTCCCATTCCCGGATTTAAAACCCTAAAAATTCCCATTTTTAACTCAGCTCAAACTTTATTTTTTTAGCCCTGATTTATTTGCCCTGATCATTGCCATTAATTATTAATAGTATTATTATTTCATATATATATATATGTAAAATTATATATATAACTATATATAATTATATATAGAAAATTATGTATACTTATATATATAAATTTTTATATATATTGATATATATATTATATAATTTTATATGTATGAATTTTCATATATATAATTTATGTATAATTTATATATATAAAATATATGTATATTTATGTATATAATTATATATTTAAATATATATAATTATATATATAATTACATATATATATATAGTTACATATATAATATTATTTCATATATATAAAATTATTTCATTAATTTTATCCATTTTTTGGGTGGGTTTGGAGGGGATTTGGGATTTTAAATAAAACCACCAGACACGGGAATAAAACAAATTCACACCGAGCGCTTTTATTGACACCGAGACCGTCACAGAACGCACCAAAATTCCCTTTTTTTTTATTGCAGTTTTACATCGAGCAGGAGGGGGGAAATTCAATAATTCCATATTTTCATTTTTCCGCCTGAAAAACACAAAAAAACCACCACAAAACCCCCTCGGAGCGGCGTTTTGGTGCAAATAAATTGAATTTTCGCCTTTTTTTGCCTCCTTGGGGCTGTTTTTTTAAAATTTCTCCTCCCTTTCCACTCCCAAAATTGGGATTTTTCAGCCTTTTTGAAAAAAATCACAATATTTATTTATTTTGAATTTTTTTGGTGTTTTTCACCCTCCAGACCCCCCTAAAGTTTTCCCTAAACCCCCCCAGGGTTCCCACACCCCAAAATAAATAGAAAATAAATTAAAAATAAATAGAAAATAAATTAAAAATAAATAAAACCCTGAAAAAGGGGTGAAAAACCCGTTTTTGGAAAGTTTCTCCAGGTGCGGCCACCTGGGCTCATGCGACCTCCGACATGCAGCTAAAAAAGGAGGGGGATTAATTAAATAATAATTAAAATAATTAATTATCAATAATGAAAATAATTGGGGGAATTTAAAGCGGGGTCGAGTTTTGGCACGTACAGGGGATTAATAAAAGAATAATTAAAACAATTAAATATGAATAATGATTGGGATGATTTAAAGAGGGATCAAGTTTTGACACACAGGGGATTAATAAAATAATAATTAAAATAATTAATAATAACTGGGAGAGTTTGAAGTGGGGTCAAGTTATGACACACACAGGGGATTAATAAAATTATAATAGTAATAATAAATAATAATTTAAAAATACTTTTAAATAATCAGGAGAATCTTAAAAAGGGGTTGAGTTTTGACATGTAGGGGGGAATAATAATAATAATAATAATAATAATAATAATAATAATAAATAGTAGTATGAAAACCCCAAATATAAAGATTTATATATTAGAATCTATCAGAGCCACAGTCCCCGCACGGCGCGGATTTTTGGGGTGGGAAATTTGGATTTTCCCTCAAAAGCTGGGCGGGAAATTCAGAATTTCTGTTATAACCCGGTCAGAAAATCGGAATTTCCATTCTAATCTGGGCGGGAAAATCCGAATTTTTCTGAAAATCCGAATTTCTCATCCCAGCCCATGTGGAAAATCGGAATTCCCGTTACAACCAGGGCAGAAAAATCTGAATTTTCTGACCTTTTCCTTACAACCCAGGCAGAAAAATCTGAATTTCCACTACAATCCAGGCAGAAAAATCCGAATTTCCGCTACAACCAGGGCAGAAAAATCCGAATTTCTGCTACAACTTGTGCAGAAAAATCCAAATTTTTTAAATTTCTGCTATAACCCGGGCAGAAAAATTCGAATTTCCGCTACAACCAGGGCAGAAAAATCCGATTTTTCTGACTGTTCTGCTATAACCAGGACAGAAAAATCCAAATTTCCTCTACAACCAGGGGAGAAAAACTCGAATTTCCGCTACAACCAGGCCAGAAAAACCTGAATTTTCCTCATAACTCAAGCAGAAAAATCCGAATTTCCACTGAAACCTGGGCAGAAAAATCCAAATTTTCTCAATTTCCTCTACAACCAGGGCAGAAAATTTGGAATTTCCGCTACAACGCAGGCAGAAAAATCCGAATTTCCTCTACAACTCAGGGCAGGAAAATCCGAATTTTCCTCATAACCCAGGTAGAAAAATCTGAATTTCCTCTACAACTCAGGGCAGGAAAATCCGAATTTTCCTCATAACCCAGGTAGAAAAATCTGAATTTCCGCTACAACCAGGGCAGGAAAATCCGAATTTTCCTCATAACCCAGGTAGAAAAATCTGAATTTCCGCTACAACTCAGGGCAGGAAAATCCGAATTTTCCTCATAACCCAGGTAGGAAAATCCAAATTTCCGCTACAACTCAGGGCAGGAAAATCCGAATTTTCCTCATAACCCAGGTAGAAAAATCTGAATTTCCGCTACAACCAGGGCAGGAAAATCCGAATTTTCCTCATAACCCAGGTAGAAAAATCTGAATTTCCGCTACAACTCAGGGCAGGAAAATCCGAATTTTCCTCATAACCCAGGTAGGAAAATCCAAATTTCCGCTACAACTCAGGGCAGGAAAATCCGAATTTTCCTCATAACCCAGGTAGAAAAATCTGAATTTCCGCTACAACCAGGGCAGGAAATTCGGAATTTCCTCTACAACCCGAGCAGAAAAATGGGAATTTTCGGCATTTCCACCGCAGAAAGCTCCGGATTCCCGTTCCCGTTACAACCGGGTGATGTCGGCGGGCGGCTCCGCGGTCGGCCCCGGGTTTTGGGGCGTCTCCGGCGGCGCCGGCGCCGCCGTTCGGGTTTTGGTGTTGGGCAGCCGGTGATCCTTCTTCCACTTCATCCTGCGGTTCTGGAACCAGATCTTGATCTGGCGCTCGCTCAGCCCCAGCGCGTGCGCGATCTCGATGCGGCGCCGCCGCGTCAGGTACCGGTTGTAGTGGAACTCCTTCTCCAGCTCCAGCACCTGCTGCCGCGTGTAGGCCGTGCGCGAGCGCTTGGGCTCTGAGCCCGAGAAATTGGGGTTCACTGTGCGAAAAAATGGGGGAAAATTAGGGAAAAATGGGCGAAAAATGGGGAAAAATGGGCAAAAATGGGGAAAAATGGGGAAAAATCAGTGAAATTCACGTGTAGGCCGCGTGTAGGCCGTGCGCGAGCGCTTGGGCTCTGAGCCTGAGAAATTGGGGTTCACGGTGGGGGAAAATGGGGAAAAATGGAGAAAAATCAGTGAAATTCCTTCTCCAATTCCAGCACCTGCTGCCGTGCGCGAGCGCTTGGGCTCCTACACAGAGAAATTGGGGTTCACTGTGGGGAAAAATGGGGAAAAATGGGGAAAAATTGGGAAAATGGGGAAAAATCAGCAAAATTCCTTCTCCAATTCCAGCACCTGCTGCCATGCGCGAGCGCTTGGGCTCCGAGCCTGAGAAATTGGGGTTCACTGTGGGAAAAAATGGGGAAAAATGGGGAAAAATTGGGAAAATGGGGAAAAATCAGCAAAATTCCTTCTCCAATTCCAGCACCTGCTGCCATGCGCGAGCGCTTGGGCTCCGAGCCTGAGAAATTGGGGTTCACTGTGGGAAAAAATGGGGAAAAATGGGGAAAAATTAGTGAAAAACGGGCAAAAATGGGGAAAACTCAGTGGAACTCCTTCTCCAGCTCCAGCACCTGCTGCCGTGTGTAGGCCGCGCGCGAGCGTTTGGGCTCCGAGCCCGAGAAATTTGGGTTCAATATGGGGGAAAATGGGGGGGGAAATGGGGGAAAAATGGGGAAAAATCAGTGAAATTCCTTCTCCAGAGAAACTGGGGCTCACTATGGGGGGAATAGGGGAAAAATGGGGAAATATTAGAGAAATTGGGGAAAAAAATCGGTGGAATTCCTTCTCCAATTGCAGCGCCTGCTGCTGTGTGCGAGCGCTTGGGCTCCGACACAGAGAAATTGGGGTTACTGCGGGAAAAAGGGAGGGAAACTGGGGGAAAATGGTGGAGAATCAGTGAAATTCCTTCTCCAGAGAAACTGGGGCTCGCTGGGATAAATAGGGGGGAAACGGGGGAAAAATGGGGGGGAATCTGTGCGGGCCGTGCGCGAGCGCTTGGGCTCCGACACAGAGAAATTGGGGCTCACCGTGGGGGGAATGGGGGGAAAAATGGGGAAAAATCAGGGAAATAGGGGAAAAACGAGTGAAATTCCTTCTCCGGGGAAACTGGGGGTCACTGGGATGGGGGGGGAATTATTGGGGGGTGAATGGGGGAAAAGGGGGCGAAAATCGGGGGAAATTATAGGGAGCGTTGGGGGGGGAAATGGAAAAAATTATGGGGGGAAAAGGGGAAAAATGGGGAAAAAGAGGGGGAAAGGGGGAAAAATGGGAAAAAAGAGGGGAAAGGGGGAAAAATGGGGGAAATTATAGGGGAGGAAATGATGGGGGGTGTATGGGGAAAAAAGGGGGGAAAAAGGGGAGGAATTATGGGGGGTGTTTGGGAAATAAAGGGGAAAAAGGAAAAAAAAAGGAGGGGAAAAGGGGAAAAAATGATGGGGGGTGTATGGGGAAAAAAGGGGGAAAAAGGGGAGGAAAGGAGAAAAATACAGGGGGTTCTATAGGGAAAAAGGGGGGAATTTATATGGGGGTGTGGAGGGAAAAAAGGGGGAAATTTAGGGGAAATATTAAAGGGGGTGTATGGGGAAAAGAGGGGAAAAAGGGGAAAAATTATAGAGGTGTGTATGGGGAAAAAAGGGGAAAAAAGGGGAAAAAAAGGGGAAAATCTGTAGGGGGAATAAAGGGGGGGAAGGGGGAAAAGGGTAAAGAATAGAAAAGGAAAATTCAAATTAATACAGAAAAAAGGGGGAAAATGTATAGGGGGAATAAAGGGGGAATGAAAGGGGAAATGTAGGGAGGGAAAGGGGGGAAAAATGAGAAAAGGAAAATTCAAATTAATACGGAAAAAAAACCAAAACAAACACCGAAAATCAGGTTGATAGAAACATAAATACGGTGAAGAAAAATTGGATTAATGGGGAAAAAAATGCAGAAAAATTCGGGTTAAGAGAACAATAGAAACAGGGGGAAACGTGAAAATAACGGGCACAAAAATTAAGGGGGAAAATGCAGTAAAAAATGAGGTTAAAAGGGAAAAAACATAGGGAAAAAATGAGGTTGACAGGGAAAAAAACCAGGCAAAAAATTAAGGTTAACAGAAAAATAAATAGGAAAAAAAAAACAGGTAAAGGGAAAAATATGAAGAAATAATCAGGTTAATGGAAAAAAATCGCAGTGAAAAAATAAAAGAAATAAAATAAATAAACAACGTAGGTAAGCAGGAAAAAAAAGGGCAAAAAACGAAATTAATGGGAAAAAACAGAGTAAAGAATCAAATAAACAGAAAACCACAGCAAATATTTGGATTAACAAAAAAGGACAAAAATAAAGTCAAATACGGAAAAAACCCCACGCCAAATAAATCAAATAAAGACAAAAAAGCCCCCACAAAAATAATCAAAGGAACAGAGAAAAATGCGCGAGGAAAGAAAACAGAAAAAAAGAAATAAACGGAAAGGAGCAACGTAAATAAATAAATAAAAGGAAAAGAAAACAAGGCCAAAAAAATCCGGAAAAAAATAAAGGAAGGAAACCGCAAAATCACACCAAAAAATTAAATATACAAAGGCAGGAAAGGAGAAGGAGAAAAAAACCCAAGGGGTAAAATAAAGGTGGGAAAAAAATAAAATAAAAAATAAATAAAGGAAGAAAAGGAGAAGGAGAAGAAAAACCAAAGGATAAAATAAAAAGCGTGGGAAAATAAATTTTAAAAATAAATTAATAAAGGGCGGGAAGGAGGAGAAAACGCAATGGACAAAAAAAATCCGGAAAAATTAAATTTAAAATATAAATAAATAAGGAAGGGAAGGAGAGAGAGAAGAAAACGCAACGGACAAAAGAAAAAGCGGGGAAAAAATAAATCAAAGTAAAAGAAATAAATAAAGGATGGAAAGGAGAAGAAAACCCAACAGAGGAAAAAAAAGCAGAAAAAATAAATTTAAAAACTAAAAATAAATATTAAAAAATAAATAAAAATTTAAAAATAAATAAATAAAGAAGGAAAGGAGAATAAAAGGCAATGGACAAAAAAAAATAGAAAAATTAAATTTAAAAATAAATAAATAAGGAAATAAAGGAGAAGGAGAAAAAAGCCCAATGGACAAAATAAAAGCAGAAAAAATAAATTTAAATAAATCAATCAATCAATCAATAAGGAAGGAAAGGAGAAGGAGAAGGAAACCCAAGACACGAAAAACCGGGAAAAAAATAAATTTACATGAAATAAAGAAATAAATAAAGAAGAGGAGAAGGAAAAACCCAAGGCACAAAAAAACGGAAAAAAACCACAGGAAATAAATGAAGAAGAGGAGGAGGAAAAGAAGAAAACCCAAGGCACCAAAACCACCAAAAAACTCAAATTTAACCCTAAAAAAACCCAAATTTAACCCTAAAAAAAACCCAAATTAAACCTCGTTTGTGAGCGCAAACCCCAAAATCCCAATGAAAACCCCCAAAATCCCGATTTTGAACCCCAAATCCCGATTTAAACCCAAAAATTCTGATTTAAACACCCAAAATCCCAATTTAAAATCCCCAAATCCCCATTAAAAAACCCCAAAATCCCCATTAAAAAAAAAAACCAAAATCCCCATTAAAAAACCCCCCCAAAATCCCGATTTAAAATCCCAATTAAAAACCCCAAAATCCCGATTTAAAATCCCAATTAAAAACCCCAAAATCCCGATTAAAAAAACCCCAAATCCCCATTTCAAAACCCAAAATCCCGATTTAAAATCCCGATTTAAAAAAAAATCCAAAATCCCGATTTAAAATCCCGATTTAAGACCCCAAAATCCCGATTTAAAACCCCGATTAAAAACCCCAAACTCCCCATTCCAACCCCCAAAATCCCGATAAAAAAACCCCAAGATCCCCATTTCAAACCCCAAAATCCCGATAAAAAAAAACCAAGATCCCCATTTCAAACACCAAAATTCCGATTTAAACCCCAAGATCCCCATTTCAAACCCCAAAATCCCGATTTAAAATCCCGATTAAAAAAAAAAAAAACAAAATCCCAATTTAAATCCCGATTAAAAACCCCAAAATCCCGATTTAAATCCCAATTAAAACCCCCAAAATCCCAATTAAAACCCCCAAAATCCCGATTTAAATCCCCATTAAAAACCCCAAAATCCCAATTAAAACTCCCAATTAAAACCCCCCCAAAATCCCGATTTAAACCCCAATTAAAACCCCCAAAAATCCCGATTTAAAAACCCCCAAAATCCCGATTTAAAAACCCCCAAAATCCCGATTTAAATCCCAATTAAAACCCCCAAAATCCCAATTTAAAATCCCAATTAAAACCCCCAAAATCCTGATTTTAAACCCCAATTAAAAACTCCAAAATGCCCATTAAAACCCCCAAAATCCCAATTAAAAACCCCAAAATACCGATTTTATACCCCGATTAAAAACCTCAAAATCCCAATTAAAACTCCCAATTAAAACCCCCAAAATCCCGATTTAAAATCCCAATTAAAACCCCCAAAATCCTGATTTTAAACCCCAATTAAAAACCCCACAATCCCCATTAAAACCCCCAAAATCCGGATGTTAAATCCCAATTAAAAATCCCCCAAAATCCCGATTTCAATCCCGATTAAAACCCCCAAAATCCCGATTTAAATCCCGATTAAAACCCCAATTAAAATCCCCAAAATCCCAATTAAAAACCCCAAAATACCGATTTTATACCCCGATTAAAAACCTCAAAATCCCAATTAAAACTCCCAATTAAAAACACCAAAATCCCGATTTAAACCCCAATTAAACCCCCAAAATCCCGATTAAAAACCCCAATTAAAACCCCCAAAATCCCGATTAAAAACCCCAATTAAAACCCCCAAAATCCCGATTAAAACCCCCAAAATCCCGATTAAAACCCCAAAAACCCCAATTAATATCCCAATTAAAACCCCCAAAATCCCAATTAAAACCCCTAAAATCCAGATTAAAAACCCCCAAAATCCCAATTAAAACCCCAATTAAAACCCCCAAAACCCCAATTAAAACCCCAAAACCCCAATTAAACCCCCGATTAAACCCCCAAAATCCCGATTTAAACCCCAATTAAACCCCAATTAAAACCCCAATTAAACCCCCAAAATCCCAATTAAAATCCCGATTAAACCCCCAAAACCCCAATTAAAACCCCAATTAAACCCCCAAAATCCCGATTAAAAACCCCAATTAAAACCCCAATTAAACCCCCAAAATCCCGATTAAAAACCCCAATTAAACCCCCAAAATCCCGATTTAAACCCCAATTAAACCCCCAAAATCCCGATTAAAACCCCAATTAAAGCCCCAAAATCCCGATTTAAACCCCAATTAAAACCCCAATTAAAGCCCCAATTAAGCCCCAATCCGGATTTCCAGCCCCAAACCTGGTCCGGGATTCCCGCTCTGTCGGGGCTTCCCCGGCCGCAGGAAGGCGAATGGAAAAGGGAATAAAAAAGGGAATAAAACGCGAATAAAAGGGAATAAAAGGCGAATAAAAAGTGAATTATTGCGGGATCCCGGCGGCGCCGCTGCCCGCGGAGCGCGGCCATAAAAAAGCGAATTTATGGCGGGTGTAATTACCCGCTGGCATCGTAAATCCCGCCGGGGAAAGCCCGGAAAATCCCCAAAATAAACCCAAAAATATCCCAAAAATACCCCAAAAATAATCCCCAAAAAATCCCCCAAAAATCCCCAAAAAATCCCCAAAAAATCCCCAAAAAATCCCCAAAAAATCCGGATCGCCGGGGGCGGGAACGGGGCCAGGGAGGGGAAAATAAAGCGAATTTCTGGGGGGGGAAATGGGTGAAAAAAGGGGGAATAAAGTGAATTTTAAATGGAGAATGAAGCGAGGATGGGGAGGGAAATCGGTGATAAAAGGGGAAAATAAAGGGAATTTCTGGAGGGGGAAATGGGTGAAAAAAAGGGGAATAAAGTGAATTTTTGATAGATAATGGGGTGAGGATGGGGAGAGAAATGGGCGAAAAAAGGGGGAAATAAAGAGAATTTCTGGGGGGGAAATGGGTGAAAAAAAGGGGAAATAAAGGGAATTTCTGGGGGGGGAAATGGGTGAAAAAAGGGGAATAAAGGGAATTTTGAATGGAGAATAAAGCGAGGATGAGGAGGGAAATCTAAACGGAAAGAAAGTGAATTTTTGATAGGGAATAGGGTGAGGATGGGGAGGGAAATCAGTGAAAAAAGGGGGGAATAAAGTGAATTTTGAATGGAGAATAAATTCAGAACAGGGAGGGAAATCAGTGAAAAAAGGAGAAATAAAGTGAATTTTGAATGGCGAATAAAGCGAGGATGGGGAGGGAAATCAAAGGGGGAATAAAGCGAATTTTGAGCAGAGAGGATGGGGAGGAAAAGGGGAAATAAAGTGATTTTTTTTTAGAGTGAGGATGGGGACGGAAATCAGGCACACAGGGGAAAAAAAGTGAATTTTAGCCGGGACAGAGTGAGGCAAAAATAAATTTATTTTATAGCAGAGAGAATGGGGAGGGAAAGGAGGCACAGAGGTAAAAATAAAGCGATTTTTTAGGGGGAAAATGGGGGACGGTGAGGAGAAATAAAGTTGATTTTTAGAGGAAAAAAGAGCGAGGAAAGCAAAGGGAAAATAAAGTTGATTTTTTAACAGGGGCAGAGACGGGAAAGCAGGGTTGGAGGAGGAGAAATAAAGCGAATTTTTGGTCGAGAAATCAAAGGAATAAAGTGAATTTTTGGGTGAGAAATCAAAGGAATAAAGTGAATTTTTGGGTGAGAAATCAAAGGAATAAAATGAATTTTTGGTCGAGAAATCAAAGGAATAAAGTGAATTTTTGGGTGAGAAATCAAAGGAATAAAGTGAATTTTTAGCCGAGAAATCAAAAGCAAAGGAGGAGAAATAAAGTGAATTTTTGGGTGAGAAATCAAAGGAATAAAGCGAATTTTTGGGTGAGAAATCAAAGGAATAAAGCGAATTTTTGGCCGAGAAAAGAGCGAGGGTGGTGCAGGAAAGCGAAGGGAAAACAAAGTTAATTTTTAGCAGGGACAGAGCGAGGGAAAAAGAATAAAGTTATTTTTTAACAGGGCGAGGATGGGGTGAAAATCGGGCCAAAAGGGGCAGAAAAGAAAGAAATAAAGTTATTTTTTAACAGGGCCAGGGGAAGCAGAGGCAGCGGTGAAAATGGGGTTGGTTTGGACGGGGAGGGTGAAAAGTGCAGGAAATGAGGCGAAAATAAAGTTATTTATGGGCAGGGAGCGTGGGGAGGGAAATCGGGCAAAAATAAAGTGATTTTGGGACAAAATGGGGAGGATGGGGGAAATTAAAGCAAAAAATAAAGTTATTTTTGGGATAAAATGGGGGTGATGGGGGGAAATTAAAGGGAAAATAAAGTTATTTTTGGGACAAAATGGGGAGGATGGGGGAAATTAAAGCAAAAAATGAAGTTACTTTTGGGACAAAATGGGGATGATGAGGGAAATGAGGCAAAAATAAAGTTATTTTTGGGACAAAATGGGGGTGATGAGGGAAATTAAAGGGAAAATAAAGTTATTTGTGAGCAGAGTGAGGATGGTGAGGGAAATCAGGAGCAAAGGTAAAAATAAAGTTATTTTTGGGACAAAATGGGGGTGATGGGGGAAATTAAAGGGAAAATAAAGTTATTTATGATAGGGGAAATTAAAGGGAAAATAAAGTTATTTCTGAAGGAAATCAGAGGCAGAGGTGGAAATAAAGTTGGTTTTGAGCAGAAAAGTGAGGATGATGAAGGAAATGAAAGCCAAAAATAAAGTTATTTTTGAGCAAAGCGAGGAGGAAGAGGGAAATCAAAGCAAAAATAAAATTATTTCTGAACCGAGTGAGGATGATGAGGGAAATAAATTTCTTTTTGAGCAGAGTGAGGATGAAGAGGGAAATCCGGGGCAGGGGTGGGAATAAAGTTGGTTTTGAGCAGAGTGATCACAGCGAGGGAAATCAGGCTCAAAGGGAAAAATAAAGTTATTTTTGGGACAAAATGGGGAGGATGGGGGAAATTAAAGAGAAAATAAAGTTATTTTTGGGACAAAATGGGGAGGATGGGGGAAATCCAAGGGAAATCCAAGTTGTTTGTGAGCAGAGAAGTGAGGATGAAGAGGGAAATCAAAGGCAAAAATATTTCTGGACAAAGCGAGGATGAAGAGGGAAATCAAAGCGGAAACTGAAGTTATTTCTTATCAGAGGGAGGATGATGAGGGAAATCAAAGCAGAAATAAAATGATTTCTGAGCCGAGTGAGGATGATGAGGGAAAGCAAAGCCAAAAATAAAGTGACTTCTGAGCAGAATGAGGATGATGAAGGAGCCCAAACCTGAACCCAAAGTTATATTTGAACAGAGTGAGGATGATGAAGAAAACCAGAGCCAAAAATAAAGTCATTTTTGAGCAGAGCCGTGAGGATGATGAAGGACATGGAGTCATTTTTGAGCAGAGCGGTGAGGGTGATGAAGGACACGAAGTCATTTTTGAGCAGAGCCGTGAGGATGATGAGGGGAACCAAAGGCGAGAATAAAGTTATTGAATGGAGTGAGGATGATGAAGGAGCCCGAACCCGAACTCGAAGTTCTTTTTGATCAGAGCAGTGAGGATGATGAAGGAAATAAAGTGATTTCTGATCAGAGCCGTGAGGATGATGAAGGAGCCCGAAGCCAAAGTCAGTTTTGAGCAGAGCGGTGAGGATGATGAGGGGAACCAAAGGCAAGAATAAAGTTATGGAATAGAGCGGGGATGATGAAGAAATAAAGCGATTTCTGAGCAGAGCAGTGAGGATGATGAGGGAAATAAAGTTCTCTTTGGGCAGAGCAGTGAGGGTGATGAAGGAGCCCGAACCCAAAGTTGTTTTTCCGATTCCTCCCGGCCCCGGGCCCGCTCCCATCCCCCCAAAAACACATCCCCGTTTTTTTTGCCCCATCCCCGTTTTTTTTGCCCCATCCCCGTTTTTTTTTGCCCCATCCCCGTTATTTCCCCATCCCCGTTATTTTCCCCATCCCCGTTATTTCCCCATCCCCCCAAAAACCCATCCCCGTTATTTTTCCCCTCATCCCCGTTATTTCCCCATCCCCGTTATTTCCCCATCCCCGTTATTCCCCCATCCCCGTTATTTCCCCATCCCCGTTTTTTTTGCCCCATCCCCGTTATTTCCCCATCCCCGTTATTCCCCCCCATCCCCGTTATTTCCCGCCATCCCCGGTTTTTTTTGCCCCATCCCCGTTATTTTCCCCATCCCCGTTATTTCCCTATCCCCGTTATTTCCCCCCATCCCCGTTATTCCCCCCCATCCCCGTTATTTCCCCATCCCCGTTTTTTTTGCCCCATCCCCGTTTTTTTTTGCCCCATCCCCGTTATTTCCCCGCCATCCCCGTTATTTCTCCTACCGGTGCTGACGTGGATCTTCTTCATCCACGGATAAACCACGGGCGCCTTCCCCGCTCCGCCGCCGCCGCCGCCCTCGGGCTCCGCGCACGGCCCCGCCGGGGGCTCGCAGAGCCGCGGCTTCTCCGCCAGGTGCTGCCTCCCCCCTCCTCCTCCTCCTCCTCCTCCTCCTCCTCCTCCTCCTCCTCCTCCTCCCGCTCCCGCTCCCGCCGCTCCCGGCGCCCGCAGCCCCGCGCAGGGGAAGGGGCGCTCGGCGAAGGCTCCGCGGGTGCCCCCGAACGGCTCCGCGCGGTGCGGAGCGAACGCGGCCGGCGGCTCCCGGCGCGCGTAGAACTCGGCGGCGGCGGGCTCGGGGATGTAGCTGCCCTGCGAGTACTCCTCGCACGGCGGGAACTTGGGATCGATGTAGCCCGAGTCCATCAAATAGGAGCTCATGATCATTAATTTCTGGAGTGGGAAATAATTTTTCTCGCTTTGTCGTTTTTCTGCTCCATAAAGCCCTCCCTCCCTCCTCCTCCTCCTCCTCCTCCTCCTCCTCCTCCTCCTCCTCCTCCCCGCGGCCGCGGCCGCCCCGTAAAGTTTCTTTCACCATGTGACGGACGCGGCCAATGGCGCCCGGCCCGCGGGCCCCGGATCAGGAACCCAAAGAGGGGAGAAATTCACCCAAAACGGGAGGAGGGAGAGCGGGCACGGGGGGACCCGGAAGGGGCGGAAAATTCGCCAGAATTTGGGGTGGGGAGAGGCGGGAGGGGGGGTTTGGGTCAGAGGAGGTGCTCGGAGCGGGGATTGGAGAGCAAAAATTCCGCTGAATTCGCCGAAATTGTGATGGGAAACAGCGGGAGGGGAGGTTTGGGTCAGGGAAGAGCTCAGAGCACGGAAAAGGAGCAGAAATTCCATGAAATTCACCCAAACTGTGGCGGGGAACAGTGGGAGGGCAAGGGGTTAACTCAGGCCAGGGATAAAGGAGCAGAAACGCCATAAAATTCACCCAAATCGGGATGGAGAACAGTGGGACGGTGAGGGGAGAGCACCAGGGATAAGGGAGCAGAAACGCCATAAAATTCACCCAAATTGGGATGGAGATGAGTGAGAGAGCAAGGGGTTAACTCAGGCCATGGATAAGGGAGCAGAAACGCCATAAAATTCACCCAAATCGGGATGGGGATGAGTGGGAGGGGTACCTGGGTCAAGGGAGAGCTCCTGCCAGGGATAAGGGAGCGGAAATTCCACAGAATTCCCCCAAATTGGGATGGAGATAAGGGGAAGGTGAGGGGAGATCCCGGACCAGGGATAAGGGAGCAGAAATTCCACAAAATTCCCCCAAATTGGGATGGGGAGGAGCGGGAAGGGAAGGGGTTAACTCAGGCCATGGGTAAGGGAGCAGAAACGCCATAAAATTCACCCAAACTGTGATGGGAAACAGCGGGAGGGGGATTTGGGGTGAGGGGCCAGCCCAGGCCATGGATAAAGAACCAAAAGTGTCGTAAAATTCACCCAAAATGTGATGGGGAACTGTGGGAGGGGGATTTGGGTCAGGGGAGAGCTCAGAGCACGGAAAAAGGAGCGAAAATTCGAAAATTCCATGAAACTCCCCCAGATTGTGATGGAGAGCAGTGGGAGAGCAAAGGGTTAACTCGGGCCATGGGTAAGGGAGAAAAAATCCCATGAAATTCCATAAAATCCCATAAAATCCCATAAAATCCCATAAAATCCCCAAATTGTGGTGGGAGGGCTCGGGCGGGGGGTAAGGGAGCGGAAATTCCGCAAAATTCACCCAAAACGTGACGGGCAGGAGCGGGAAGGGAAGGGGTTAACTCGGGCCGGGGGTAAGGGAGCTGAAATTCCAGAAAATTCCAGAAAATTCCATAAAATTGTGGTGGGGAAAATGTGGAAAGGGGATTTGGGGTGCGGGGTTAAATCAGGGCGTGGGTGAGGGAGAGGAAATCCCATGAAATTCACCCAAATTGTGGTGGGGATCAGCGGGAAGGGAAGGGTTAACTCAGGCCATGGGTAAGAGAGCGAAAATCCCATAAATTTCCCCCAAATTGTGATGGGGAACAGCGAGAGGGAATTTGGGATATACCGGGGACAAAAGAATCAAAATCCCATAAAATTGCCCCAAATTGTGATGGGGAACAGCGAGAGCAGGATTTGGGTCAAGACCGGGGACAAAGGACTCAAAATCCCACAAAATTCCCCCAAAATATGGTGGGGATCAGGGGCACCACAAGACTTAACTCGGGCCATGGGTAAGGGATCGAAAATCCCACAAAATTCCCCCAAATTCCCACAAAATTGCCCCAAATTGTGATGGGGAACAGCGAGAGCAGGATTTGGGATATACCGGGGACAAAGGACTCAAAATCCCATAAATTTCCCCCAAATTGTGATGGGAATCGATGGGAGGGGATTTGGGGTGGGGGCAGAGCCCAGGCCAAGGGTCAGGAACCAAAATCCCCCAAAATTCCCCCAAATCTCCAGTGGGGCTGAGGGTCGGCCCGGGACCCGGAGAAGGGAGAAAATCCCACAAAATTGCCCCAAATTTCAGGGCTGGGAGGATTTGGGGTGGATTTGGGATTATTTGGAGCGCATTTGGGATGATGTGGGATGGTTTTGGGTGCTTTGGGGTGGTTTGGGATAATTTGAGATGGTTTCTGTGGATTTTGGGCGGGTTTGGGGTGGATTTGGGGTGGTTTAGGCTGGTTTTGGGGTCATTTGGGATGGTTTGTGTGGATTTTGGGTGGGATTGGGGTGGTTTGAGATGGTTTGGGATGATTTGGGATGGTTTCTGTGGATTTTGGGCGGGTTTGGGACGGTTTGGGGTGATTTGGGATTATTCGGGATGGTTTGGGATTGGTTTGGGATGGTTTCGGGTGGGTTTAGGGTGGTTTGGGGTGGTTTGGGTGGATTTGAGATGGTTTGGGGTGGTTTGGGATGGTTTGGGATAATTTGAGATGGTTTCTGTGGATTTTGGGCGGGTTTGGGGTGGTTTGGGGTGGATTTGGGATGGTTTTGGGTGGGTTTGGGGTCATTCGGGAGGATATGAGATGGTTTGGGATGGTTTGGGGTCGGTTTGGGATGGTTTGGGATGATTTGGGATGGTTTATGTGGACTTTGGGCGGGTTTGAGGTGGTTTGGGGTCATTTGGGATGGATTGGGGTGGATTTGGGATTATTTGGAGCACATTTGGTACAATTTGGGATGGTTTCGGGTGGGTTTAGGGTGGTTGGAGATGGTTTGGGATGGTTTGGGGTAATTTGGGATGGTTTGGGATGATTTGGGATGGTTTCTGTGGGATTGGGGTGGTTTGAGATGGTTTGGGGTCAGTTTGGGGTGGTTTGGGATGATTTGGGATGGTTTGGGGTGGTTTGGGATGGTTTCTGTGGGTTTGGGGTGGTTTGGGGTCAGTTTGGGGTGGTTTGGGGTGGATTTGGGGTGGTTTAGGCTGGTTTTGGGGTCATTTGGGATGGTTTGTGTGGATTTTGGGTGGGATTGGGGTGGTTTGAGATGGTTTGGGATGGTTTGGGGTGGTTTGGGGTGGTTTGGGGTCAGTTTGGGATGGTTTGGGGTGGTTTGAGATGGTTTCTATGGATTTTGGGGTGGTTTGAGATGGTTTGAGATGGTTTGGGATGGTTTGGGGTGGTTTGAGATGGTTTGGGGTGGTTTGAGATGGTTTCTATGGATTTTGGGTGGGTTTGGGGTGGTTTGGGGTGGTTTGGGTGGGTTTGGGGTGGTTTGGGGTGGTTTGAGATGGTTTGGGGTGGTTTGGGGTGGTTTCTATGGATTTTGGGTGGGTTTGGGGTGGTTTTGGGTGGTTTGGGATGATTTTGGGTGAGTTTTGGATATTTGGGGCGGCTTTGGGGCAGTTTGGGACGGTTTGTTTGGGGTTTGGGCTTTCTGGAGTTATTTGGGGTTCTTTAGGATGGGTTCTTTGGGTTTGGGGTGGTTTGGGGCCATTTGAGATGGTTTGGGGTCAGTTTGGGGTGAGTTTGGGGTGGTTTGGGGTGGTTCGAGATGGTTTGGGACGGTTTCTGTGGGTTTTGGGAGGGTTTGGGGTGGATTTGGGATGGTTTAGGCTGGTTTGGGGGTCATTTGGGATGGATTGTGTGGATTTTATTTCCCCTCATAAAATAAACAATAATTCAAATCAAACCGGGATTTAATTGGGGTTTCCCTCTTTTATTTCCCCTTATAAAATAAAAAATAATTCAAATAAAACCAGGATTTAATTGGGGTTTCCCTCTTTTATTTCCCCTTATAAAATAAAAAAATAATTCAAATAAAACCGGGATTTAATTGGGGTTTCCCTCTTTTATTTCCCCTTATAAAATAAAAAATAATTCAAATAAAACCGGGATTTAATTGGGGTTTCCCTCTTTTATTTCCCCTTATAAAATAAAAAATAATTCAAATAAAACCAGGATTTAATTGGGGTTTCCCTCTTTTATTCCTCATCATAAAATAAACAATAATTCAAATCAAACCGGGATTTAATTGGGGTTTCCCCCTTTTATTCCTCATCATAAAATAAACAATAATTCAAATAAAACCGGGATTTAATTGGGGTTTCCCTCTTTTATTCCTCATCATAAAATAAACAATAATTCAAATAAATAAAAGGTTTCCCCTTTTTATTTCCCCTCATAAAATAAACAATAATTCAAATAAAACCGGGATTTAATTGGGGTTTCCCCTCTTTTATTCCTCGTTACGTCGCGCCCCATGCGATGTTTATTTTTAATTATTAATTATTAATTAATTATTATTAATGAGGGGGGACCCAAGCGCGGTGGTGACGTCAGCGGGCAGGGATTAATTAGGGAGAGCCGCAATTAACAAAGGGCCGAGAGAATTCCCAGGATTTGGGATTTTTGATCCCCTTGAATTTGGGGTTTTTCCCCAGATTTGGGATTTTTTCCCTTAAATTTGGATTTATTCCTCTTGAACTTGGGTTTATTTTCCCCTTGAATTTGGATTTATTTTCCCCAGATTTGGGATTTTTTATCCCCTTGAATTTGGATTTATTTTCCCCAGATTTGGGATTTTTTCCCCCCTTGAATTTGGGGTTTTTTTCCCCAGATTTGGGATTTTTCCCCCCCTTGAATTTGGGTTTATTTCCCCCCTTGAATTTGGGGTTTTTTCCCCTCCTGGGTTTTGGATTTTTCCCCCTAAATTTGGAATTTCCCCCCCTTGGATTTGGGGTTTCACCTTCCCCCCATATTTCGGGTTATTTCCCATAAATTTGGGGTTTTTTCCCCATAAATTTGGGGTTTTTTTCCCCCCATATTTGGGATTTTTCCCCCCCTGGATTTGAGTTTTTTTCCCACCTGCATTTTGCATTATTTGGGGTTTTTTTTGGGGTGTTTTTTCCCATAAATTTGGGGATTTTTCCCCAAAAATTTGGGGGTTTTTACCCCCGAATTTGGGATTTTTTTCCTCCCTGGATTTGGGGTTTTTCCCACCTGTACTTTGCATTTTTGGGGCGTTTTTTTGGGTGTTTTTTTCCCCATAAATTTGGGGGGTTTTGACCCCTGAATTTGGGATTTTTCCCCCCTGGATTTGGGGTTTTTTCCCACCTGTATTTTGCATTTTTGGGGGGTTTTTTGGGTGTTTTTTTCCCATAAATTTGGGGTTTTTTCCCCCCGAATTTGGGATTTTTTTCCACCTGTATTTTGCATTTTTGGGGTTTTTTTTGGGTGGGTTTTTTCCCATAAACTTGGGGGGTTTTCCCCCATAAATTTGGGGTTTTTCCCATAGATTTGAGGGTCTTTTCCCTTAAATTTGGGGCTTTTTCCCTCCCTGGATTTGGTTTTTTTTTTTCCCACCTGTATTTTGCATTTTTGGGGGTTTTTTGGGGGTGTTTTTTTCCCCATAAATTTGATGATTTTTGGATGTTTTTTTGATGATTTTTTTGATGATTTTTTGATGTTTTTTTGATGTTTTTTTGTTGTTTTTTCCCCCCGAGTGGCGGCTTTGTCTGCGCCGGTTCATTTCCACCGTGACCGCGCCGTGACCCCGCCGAGAAGAAAAAACCCAACAAAAAAATTCAAATTTTGGGCCGGCGGGAGGCTCCGATTTCCCCGCGATTGGAACCAAAATTCCCCCCTGGGATCCCCAAAAAAAGCCCAAAAATGGAAAATAAATGGAATTTTCCAGCGCTGGGATCCCCCCCATTTCCAGCGGTTTCCCCCAAAAAAAGCCCAAAAATGGAGAATAAATTGAATTTTCCAGCGGTTCCCCCCAAAAAAAGCCCAAAAATGGAGAATAAATTGAATTTTCCAGCGGTTCCCCCCCAAAAAAGCCCAAAAATTGAGAATAAATTGAATTTTCCAGGTTTTTTTTTGAACCCCTGGCAGGCAGTGAGGAATCCTTCATTCATTTCTTTTCTCCATTTTTAGGCCTTTTTTGCCCTTTTTTTGCCCTTTTTTTGCTCCTTTTTTTCCCCCCAATTTTTATCCTTTATTCCCATTTTTTATCCCTTTTTCCTCTTGTTTTTGATCCTTTGACCTTTTTTCCCTTTCTTGGTTCCTCTCCCCTCATTTTTTCCCATTTTCTCCCCTTTTTTCCTGTCTTTTTTTCCCCCAATTTTTGCCCCTTCCCCCCCCCATTTTTTGTATTTTCCCCCATTTTTTGTATTTTCCCCCATTTTTTGTATTTCCCCCCATTTTTATCCTTTTTCCCGCTTTATTTCATCCCTCCCCCCTTTATTTGTAATTTCTCCCCTTTTAATCTTTTTCCCATTTTTTTGTCCCTTCCTCCCCTTTCCTAATCAACCTTTCCCCTTTTTCGTCCTTTTCCTTTTTTTTTTAATATTTTTTCCCATTTTTTTGTCCTTTTCTCCCCTTTTTTCCCCGCTTTCCCCGCCCCGATGAGAGCGCCGCGCTCTCATTAATTCCCAACCAAAAAATGCAAATTTTTCATTGATTTTTTTTTCCTCCCCCATCTCCCGTCAGGGAAATGAATCGCCCGAAAATCCCGATTTTAACCCAAGCTCGCCCAAATTTATCCACATTTCCCTTTTTTCCCTGCATTTTAACCCAAGCTCGCCCAAATTTATCAATATTTCCCTTTTTTCCCCGCTTTTCGTAGAAGCGGCTCCACATAAAATGAATAAATGGGGAAAAAAAAAAATCTGAAAACTGATGGAAGAAACACTAAAATAACACCAAAAACCGCTGAAATCCCACCAAAAAATACCCCTTAAACGCCACTAAAAACCACTTGAAAAGGCGCTAAGAAAGCTCGAAAAAATCACTTTAAAGGTCACTCTAACCCCCTAAAAATAACCCAAAATCCACTAAAAATCACTTCAGAAAATCACTTCAGCGCCACAAAAGAAAAAAGCAAAAATTCCCTAAAATAACCAAAAATCCCGCTAAAAAAAAACACTAAAAATCTCTAAAACTCCACTCCAAAGCCCCTAAAGCAACCACTGAAAACCGCAATAAAACCCCTAAAAAAGCACCAAAAAGCCACTAAAAATCACTTTAAAAAAATCCCTGAGACGCCACTAAAGAAATGGTAAAAATCACCCAAAAATGAGCAAAAAAACCAATAAAAATCACTGCCAAAGAAATCCCTACAGCACCACCAAAAAAAGTTAAAAGTCTCATGAAAATAACAAAAAAAAATCACTAAAAAAATCCCAAAACCACTAAAACCCCACCAAAACTCCCATTAAAAATAACTAAAAATCGCTTTTAAAAAGATCCTTAAAAAAAAAATTAAAAATCTCCTGAAAATAATCAAGAATCGCTTAAAAAAACCCAACAATTAAAAGCCACCAAAAGTCATTTTAAAAAAAATCCCTCAGACACCGCTCTAAAAAAAACATCGAAAATCAGCAGAAAAGACCCCAAAAACCCAAAAAAACCCCCATGTAAATCCCACCAAAAATCGGTTTAAAAATCCCTAAAACACCGCTGAAAAACCTTTAAAAATCACCTAAAAACAACCAAAACCACACCAAAAATAAAACACCAAAAAATCACTTTGAGAACCCCTAAAACAACCCAAAAAAGCCATTAAAAATCCCCTAAAAATAACCAAAACCACACTTTAGAAAACCCACCAAAGATCGGTTTAAAATTCCCTATAACACCACTAAGAAAAGCATTAAAAATCACCTAAAAACAACCAAAACCCCGCCAAAAATAAAACACCCAAAAATCACTTTGAAAACCCCTAAAACAACCCGAAAAAAGCCGTTAAAAATCACCTAAAAATAACCGAAACCACACTTTTAAAAAACCACCAAAAATCGGTTTAAAAATCCCTGTAACACCAGTGAAACCCCATTAAAAACCCCCGAAAAACCCCCCAAAAAGCCCCTCAAAAACCTCTCAAAAAAACCTCAAAACCCCCCAAAAAACCCTCAAAAAACCCACAAAAAAAAACCTCAAAAAACCCCAAAAATGAGATTTTCCCCACCCCCAGCGTTGGGAATTTCAACGCGGCAGCGCCGGAGTGACCCCGGATTGACCCCGCAGTGACCCCGGATTGACCCCGCAGTGACCCCGGAGTGACCCCGGAGTGACCCCGCAGTGACCCCGGGGTGACCCCAGAGTGACCCCACAGTGACCCCGGGGTGACCCCGCAGTGACCCCAGAGTGACCCCGCAGTGACCCCGGAGTGACCCCGCAGTGACCCCGCAGTGACCCCGCAGTGACCCCGGGGTGACCCCGGGGTGACCCCAGAGTGACCCCACAGTGACCCCGGAGTGACCCCGCAGTGACCCCGCAGTGACCCCGGGGTGACCCCAGAGTGACCCCACAGTGACCCCGCAGTGACCCCGCAGTGACCCCGCAGTGACCCCGGACTGACCCCGTTTTTTTGTGGTTTATGGTTTTTCGGGGCTGTTCGTGTTTTTTTAATGTAAAAATCCATAAATATTCTTATTTATCCGTATGAATCCATATGAAATGAATAAATATCCTCATTTATCACTATTTACCCACAGAAAAATCCACGTTTAGCCAAATGTACCCCTATTTATCAATATTTACCCATATAAAAATCCACATTTATCAATATTTATCCATATTTATCAATATTTGCCCATACAGAAATCCATAAAAATCAACATAAATCCATAGAAAAATCCACATTTACCAATATTTGCCTGTATTTCTCACTATTTAACCATATAAAAATCCATATTTTTGCCCATACAAAAATCCATAAAGATCAATATTTATCCATAGAAAAACCCCCATTTAGCCAAATGTACCCATCTTTATCAATATTTACCAATATTTATCAATATTTGCCCATATAAAAATCCATTAAAATCCACATTTATCCATAGAAAAATCCCCATTTAGCCAAATGTACCCACATTTATCAATATTTACCCATATAAAAATCCACATAAAAATCCACATTTATCCATATTTATCAATATTTGCCCATACAAAAAATCCATAAAAATCAAGATTTATGCATAGAAAAATCCCCATTTAGCCAAATGTACCCATCTTTATCAATATTTATGCATATAAAAATCCATATTTATCCATATTTATCAATATTTGCCCATATAAAAATCCACATAAAAATCCACATTTATCCATATTTATCAATATTTGCCCATACAAAAAATCCATAAAAATCAAGATTTATGCATAGAAAAACCCCCATTTAGCCAAATGTACCCATCTTTATCAATATTTACCAATATTTATCAATATTTGCCCATATAAAAATCCATAAAAATCCACATTTATCCATAGAAAAATCCCCATTTAGCCAAATGTACCCACATTTATCAATATTTACCCATATAAAAATCCACATAAAAATCCACATTTATCCATATTTATCAATATTTGCCCATACAAAAAATCCATAAAAATCCACATTTATCCATAGAAAAATCCCCATTTAGCCAAACGTACCCATCTTTATCAATATTTATGCATATAAAAATCCATATTTATCAATATTTGCCCATACAAAAATCCATAAAAATCAATATTTGTCCCTAGAAAATCCCCATTTAGCCAAATGTACCCATCTTTATCAATATTTCCCATATAAAAATCCATATTTATCAATATTTATCAATATTTGCCCACAATAAAAATCAATATTTATCCATATTTATCAATATTTGCCCATACAAAAAATCCATAAAAATCCACATTTACCCATAGAAAATCCCCATTTCCCAACACCAAAATCCCCATTTATCCCCTCAAAACCCCAAAACCCGCAGGGACCCCCACCAAGCCCCCCCAGAGACCCCTCGGGGCACCCCCAGAACTGACGGGGACCCCAAAATCCCCACCGGGGGACCCCAAAACCAGAGACCCCAAAATCCCCACCCGGGGACCCCAAAATCCCCCAGGGACCCCCACGAAAAACACAGAGAGGAGCCCCAAAATCACCCAGGGACACCCCAGAATTCGCAGAGACCCCAAAACCACCCAGAGACCCCCAAAACGGAGACCCCGAAACCAAACAGGGACCCCAAAAACATCCAGAGCCCCCCCGGAGTCACTGAGACCCCAAAACCACCCAGGGACCCCCACAAAAACCACCCGGGACCCCAAAATCCCCACCCAGGGACCCCAAAACCACCCAGAGACCCCCAAAACATCCAGAGCCCCCCCGGAACTCGCAGAGACCCCAAAAAAACCCCAAAGACCCCCCCAAAACAACCCAGGGACCCCAAAACCACCCAGAGACCCCCAAAACGGAGACCCCGAAACCAAACAGGGACCCCAAAAACATCCAGAGCCCCCCAGGAGTCACTGAGACCCCAAAACCACCCAGGGACCCCCACAAAAACCACCCGGGACCCCAAAATCCCCACCCAGGGACCCCAAAACCACCCAGAAACCCCCAAAAACATCCAGAGCCCCCCCGGAATTCACAGAGACCCCAAAAAAAACCCCAAAGACCCCCCCAAAACAACCCAGGGACCCCAAAACCACCCAGAAACCCCCAAAAAACATCCAGGGTCCCCCAGAATTCACGGAGACCCCAAAAAGCGTCCAGAAACCCCCCAAAAGGGGACCCCAAAACCACCCAGGGGCCCCAAAATCCCTCAGGAGCCCCCCCAGAACCAAACAGGGACCCCAAAAATCCCAAAGGAAACCCCAAAACTCCCAAATGCCCCCAAAATGGAGGCGCCCCTCAAACCCAGGGACCGCCCCCCAAATTCAGGGACCCCTCCCCAAACCCAGGGACCGCCCCCCAAATTCAGGGACCGCCCCCTAAATTCAGGGACCGCCCCCCAAATTCAGGGACCCCCCCCAAATTCAGGGACTCCTCCCCAAATTCAGCCCCTCCCCCCCCCCCCCCGTTTTTTTCTGATTTTTTCCCTTTTCCCCAAAAAGGGGAAATGGGGGAAAAGGATGGAAGAGATGGAAGCGGAGGAAAATGGGACAAAAAGGGAAAAAGATGGAAGAAAAATTGGGGGGGGAAATGAGAAAAAAGGGGGGGGAAAAAGGGAAAAAATGGGGGAAAAAATGGGGAAAAAAGGGAGAAAAAAGGTAAAACTCGCGGGGCCGCCGCTGTGGGAGCGCTGGGCTTGTTCTGAGCTCGGCCTAAACCGGGCCCGGGCCAGGCCGGGTTGAATTGAATTGATCCAAATTGGGCCCAGGCCAGGCCGGGTTGAACTGATCTAATCCAGGCCAGGCCGGGTTGAACTGATCTAATCCAGGCCAGGCTGGGTTGAACTGATCTAATCCAGGCCAGGCCGGGTTGAACTGATCTAATCCAGGCCAGGCTGGGTTGAACTGATCTAATCCAGGCCAGGCCGGGTTGAATTGATCCAAATTGGGCCCAGGCTGGGTTGAACTGATCTAATCCAGGCCTGGCCAGGTTGAACTGATCTAATCCAGGTCAGGCCGGGTTGAACTGATCTAATCCAGGCCTAGGCCCAGCCAAATTTAAGTGATTCAAGCCGGGCCCAGGCCCAGGCCAGGCCGGGTTTCACTGGGCCCAGGCCGGCTTGAATCAATCTCAGCCAGGCCCAGGCCAGGCCGGGTTTCATTGATCTAAATCAGGCCCAACCCAGGCCTGGTTTCATTGCTCTAATCCAGGCCCAGACCAGGCCGGGTTTGTCTAACCCAGGCCAGGCCAGGCCGGGTTTCATTGGGCCCAGGCCAGGTTTATCTAATCCAGGCCTGGCCTGGCCGGGTTTCGCTGATTTAAGCCATGCCCAGGCCAGGCCGGGTTTATTGATCTAAACCAGGCCCAGGCCCAGGCCCAGCCGGTTTTGTCTAATCCAGGCCCAGGCCAGGCCGGGTTTTATTGGGCCCAGGCCAGGCCGGGTTTGTCTAAGCCGGGCCCAGGCCAGGCCAGGTTTCATTGATCCGAGCCAGGCCAGGCCAGGCCGGGTTTGTCTAATCCAGGCCAGGCCAGGCCGGGTTTCATTGATCCGAGCCAGGCCAGGCCGGGTTTGTCTAATCCAGGCCAGGCCGGGTTTCATTGATCCGAGCCAGGCCAGGCCAGGCCGGGTTTGTCTAATCCAGGCCAGGCCGGGTTTCATTGATCTGGGTCAGGCCCAACCCAGGCCGGGTTTCATTGATCCGAGCCAGGCCAGGCCAGGCCGGGTTTAATTTATGGCGCCCCCGGCCCCGGCGCCCCCCGGCCCCACGTGCTCGCCCGGGGCCACTCAGGGCCCGCCGGGAGCACAAAGAAACGGCCCCAAAAACGCCCAAAGTGCCCCAAAATCCCCCCGGGGCAGGCGCCGGCAGCGCCAGCGCTTTGAGGCTTTAACTTCCAAAAAATCGGATTTATTTGGGGATTTTTGGGGCTTTTTTGAAGGCAAAAAATGCGCTGTATTTTGATTTTTTTAAAAAAAATTTTTAGGGGTTTTTTTGGAGGGTTTTAAAGGCAAAAAAATACGGTTTAGTTTGAATTTTTTTTTTTTTTTTTTCTAATTTTTGGGTGGTTTTAAGGAGGGTTTTGAAAGCAAAAAATCGCAGCTTATTCTGATTTTTTAAAATTTTTTTTTTTTAGGGTTTTATTTAAGGTTTTGAAGATCAAAATCACCGTTTACCCTGATTAAAATATATATATATATATATTTATAATTTTTTTCTAAATCCAAAAGTTTATTTGGATTTTTAAAAATTTTTTGAGAGTTTTTTTTTTTTGGAGGGCAATGAAGATAAAAATTATGGTTTATTCAGATTTTTTTTTTTAATTTTGGGGTTTTTTTTGGAGGGCTTAAAGGCAAAAATCACCCAGGATTTATAAAGATATGAACGAAAAAAATGAAGAAAAATCCGAAGTTTTGAGGCCGATTTTAAAAAGTTTCTGCCGTGACTGAGGTGAGTGCGCTCCTGATTTTCCTGATTTTTGGGTGGAATTGGGGAAAAAAAGGGGAAAAAAAACCCAAAAATCCCTTTAAAAGGTCCTGAGCCCCCAGATCCCTGAGGAAATTCCAAAAATTGGGGTGAAAAAGCAAAATTTGGGGTTTGAAGGGGAATTTTTGGGGAAAAAACCCAGAATTTGGGGGTTTAAGGGGATTTTTAGGGGTGAGAATGTGAAATTTGGGATTTGGAGTGGATTTTTATGGGGAAAAAAGAGAATAAAAACAGAATTTTGGGGAGAAAATGGAATAAAAGATGACTTTTTGGGGAAAATTGGATAAAAATTATTTTTTAGGGAGAGAAATTGGATTTTTTGGGAGGGAAAAATGGGATAAAAGAGGATTTTTTAGGGGGGAAAATGGGATAAAATGTGAATTTTTGAGGGGAAAAAAAAGATTTTTTTTGGGGAAGTAAAGGGATAAAAGAGGATTTTTTTTTTTTTTTTTAAGGGATAAAAGGGATTTTTTGGGTGAAAATGGGATAAAAGGAGGAGGAGGAGGAGGAGCAGGAGGAACTTTTGTCCCTCCGGAAATTTCGCCTCATTTCCCCCCAAGGAAATCCCATCAAATTTTATGGGGTTTTTATTGGGGCCTTTGGTGGCGCCTGGGGAAAATAAAAGGGAAAAAAAAAAAAAAAAAAAGAAAGAAAATGGGAAAATCAATGGGAAAATAAATTTTCACCATTTCCACCTTTCCCCACCCTTTTTCACTCTTTTCCCACCATCTTTTACCTTTTTTTTTCACAATTTTTTTGCTCTTTTTCCACCTTTTTTCCACTATTTTTTCACCATTTTCCCACCCTTTTTTTTTTTTTGCCATTTTCCCACCTATTTTTCAGAATTTTCCTACTATTTTCCCACATTTTCTCCACTTCTTTTTCACCATTTCCCCACCATTTTTCCCCAATTTTCCACCATTTTCCCCCTTTTCCCCCCAAATCCGTTTTTTTCTTTAACAACCCCCAAAAACCCCAAAAAATCCGGATTTCACCCAAACCTCCCACACTTTTGGGGCAGTTCCTTGTTCATTCCGCAGCACGAAAATTCGAATTTTGGACCCAAAATGATCCCAGGAAAGGGAGAAAACCCCAGAATTTTTTACCCAGCACCAAATTTCTATTTAAAAAAACGACAAATTCGGGTTTTTTGCTGCTTTTAATGGAGAATTTTCAGCATTTTCAGCAAATCCGGGGGAAGGACACGACAAAAAAATCCCCCAAAATCCCAAATTCCAGCGATTTTCCCCCCTCCCCCAAGCCCCATCATTGGAGCGGCAAATATTAATTAATAATTAATAAAAACCATTCATTAACTCCACTTTTTGGGGCTTCCGAACCCCAATTTTCTCCTTTCTGGGACGGAGGCGGCGATGGCAGAGCTGGCAATTCTCCCAAACTTTCATTTTTTTCACTTTATTTCCCTTTTTTCCAAGGAATATCGAGATTTTCCAGTGTTTTGTCTCCGTATTTTGGGTTTTGAGGCGTTTTCCCTTCAATATTTTGATTTTTGAGGCGATTTTTTTCCCCAATATTTGGAGTTTTGAGGCGATTTCCCCCCCAGTATTTTGGGTTTATTTCCTGCTTTTTCCCCAATATTTTGGGTTTTTTGCTGTTTTTTCCCCCCAAACCACGCAGGGGGAGCCAGAGGTGGAAATTTCTGGAATTTTCCTGGAATTTTTCTGGGATTTTTTCCACCTATTTCCCCCCATTTTAATCAGGGATTTCCTTTGAGCAAGGCGCGAAAATCGGAATTAAAACCCGCGATAACGGCAAAAATCATCATTAAAAATCGCCAGAAATAATCCAAATAATCAACAATATAAAAATAATAAAATAATAATAGTTCAACGCTTTTTCTGAAAAATATAAAATAATTTCAGGCGGTAACAATGAATGAAAATTATAAAAGTGGTAGGAAAAGAATGGGGAAATAATAGAGAAATAACAAAAAAAAAAAACCATTGAAAATCATTAGGAATGATGTTAAAAATGTAAAAAATGAAATATAGAAAACACGTTAAAATGTAAAAAAAAATTAAATTTTATAAAATGTTTAAAAAATTGAAAACAAAGTGAGAAAAATAAAAACTCTGGAGGTTTAAAGCGATTTTTATTGGTGTGTCTAAATAAGAGGCAATAAAACCATAATAAAATGTAATAAAAGGTAATAAAATGTCGATAACGCAGCGAAAAAACCCGGAGGTTTCAATCGGTTTTTATTGGATTTTTTCCTACAAGTGGTTACACAAATAAATAAATAATAATAAATAAAAATAAAAATAAAACGGGAGCAGCGGAGGGAGAAACCGCGAGCTTTCAATTGACTTTTTTTGGATTTTTTGTGTCGGTTTCGGAAACCGAAGGGAAGCGAGGGAGGGAAAAGCAAAACTGGAATTCCAACGCCGCCAGGTCTCCGTTGGTTTTTATTGCATTTTCCCCCCAAACCTGTTCCAAATTCGGATTTTACAGAATTTTGGGTTTTCCGGGGGTTTTTGGGGCGAGGAGGAGCCCGGAATTCTCCAATCCCGAATTTCCCCCCCCAAAATCCCGAATCAAACAAAGGCGCGAGGGTCCGAATTTCCATGGGGAAAACGGGGAAAAATCCGAATTTCCCCCCGAATTTCCCCTTTTTCTTCCTTTTCACCCCCAAAAAAACTCAAAAATCCGAATTTTTTTCCTCATTTCCTTCCTTTCTCCCCAAAAATCCGAATTTTCCATCTAATTTCCCTCTTTTCCTCTCCGTTAAAAATCCACGTAAAGCCGATGGGTTTCGCCCTCGTTTTCCCCTTTTCCTTCCTTTTTCTCCCCCCCCAAAAAATCCGATTTTTCCCTTAATTTTTCCCTTTTCCCTCCCCAAAAAATGCGATTTCCCCCCCCCTAAATTCCCCTTTTTCCTCCCAAAAAATTCCGATTCTTTTTTTCCCCTAATTCCCCTCTTTCCCCCAAAAGATAATTCCGGTTTTTTTTCGCCTTCCAAAAAAAATCCGATTTCTCCCCTTAATTTTCCTTCCTTCCCCCCCCCAAAAAAAAAAATTCCGATTTTTCCCCTATTTTCCCTTTCCTTTCCCTCCAAAAAAATTCCGATTTTCCCCCTTAATTTTCCTCCCTTTCCCTCTCCAAAAATCCGATTTCTCCCCTTAATTTTCCTTCCTTTCCCTCCCAAAAAAATCCGATTTTTTTCCCTATTTTCCACCCCAAAAAACCCAAAATCCCCTTTATTTTTTTTTTATTTTCCCGTGACCATTCCGGGTTATTTTTAACCGGGATTCCCTTTGAAAAAAAAAAAAAGGGACTTTCCTTTAAAAAAAAAAAAAAAAAGGGAATTTCGCATTTTCTCGGCGTTTTACGGCGCCATAAATCGGCGTTTCGCAGCCCGGAGCCTTTTCGGGGACGTTTTTACGAGCAATTGATGCTCGATCGTAAAAATTTACGACCTCGGGGGCTTTTTTGGGGTTTTTTTCGCGTTTTTCCTTTTTTTTTATTATTGTTGTGGTGGTTGGCCCCGTTTGGCCTGGAAAATGCGGGGAAATGGGAAAAAATGGGGAAAAATTGGGAAAAAAAATAAGGGGGGGAAAGGAGGAAAATAAGGGGAGAAAAGGGAGGGAAAATGGGGAGAAAAGTGGAGAAGAAATGGGGAAAAGGAAGGGGGAAAATGGGAAAAAAACGGGGAAAAAAGGAGGAAAATGAGGGGGGAAAGGGGGGAAATAAAGGGAGGAAAAAAGAGGAAAATGAGGGGGGAAGAAATGGGAAAAAAAGGGGGAAAAATGGGAAAAAACCGGGGAAAAAGGAGGAAAATAAGGGGGATGAAAGTGGAGGAAAATGAGGGAGAAAACGGGGAAGAAATGGGAAAAAAACGGGGAAAAAAAGGAGGAAAATAAGAGGGAGAAAAATGGGGAAGAAAAGGGGAAAAGAAAGGGGGAAAAAGGGAATAAAATGGGGGGGAAATGGGATAAAAATGGGGAAAATTAGGGGGAAAGGGGAGGGAAAATTGGGGAGAAAAAATGGGGAAGGAATGGGGAAAAGAAAGGGGGGAAATGGGATAAAATGGAATAAAAATACGAAAAATAGGGGAAAATCGGGGGGGAAATGGGGGGAAAAGGAAGGAGAAGAAGCGGGGAAAAAATGGAATAAAAATGGGGGAAAATTGGGGAAAATTAGGAGAAATGGGCAAAATATTTAAGAAAGGGGAAGAGGTGGGGGAAAAGGGGAAATAAAGGGAAAATTGAGGGGAAAAGGGGAAATTTGGGTTAGGGAGAAAGGAGGGGGAGACAAGAGGGCAAAAGGGAAGGAAAGAGGGAAAATGGGGGGAAATTGCACTGAAATTCAAAACAAGGCAAAAAAATCGCGGGGAAATTGGGAAAAACCGGGGAGGAAAGGGGAAATAAAGGGGGAAAAGGGAAAATAAAGGGGAAAAAGGGGAAAATAAAGGGAAAAAGGGGAAAAATGCGAATTTCTGCCCCCTCGGCGGGGCAGGGAGGTTTTACCATGGCTCAGGTGCTGCTCCAGCTCCGCCGCTCCCGAATTCGGGAATTCGCCCCAAAATCCGGGAATCGCCCCCAAAATCCGGGAATCGCCCCCAAAATTCGGGAATTGCTCCCAAAATCCGGGAATTGCCCCCAAAATTCGGGAATTGCTCCCAAAATTCGGGAATTGCTCCCAAAATCCGGGAATTCGCTCCCAAAATCCGGGAATTGCCCCCAAAATTCGGGAATTGCTCCCAAAATTCGGGAATTGCTCCCAAAATCCGGGAATTCGCTCCCAAAATCCGGGAATTCGCTCCCAAAATCCGGGAATTGCTCCCAAATTCGGGAATTGCCCCCAAATTGGGAATTGCTCCTAAATTCGGGAATTCGCTCCCAAAATTCGGGAATTGCTCCCAAATTCGGGAATTGCCCCCAAATTGGGGATTTGCCCCCAAAATCCGGGAATTGCCCCCAAAATCCGGGATTTGCCCCCAAATCGGGGCATTGCCCCCAATTGCGGCCGCTCCGGGACGGACCGCGAGGAGGAGGAGGAGGAGGAGGAGGAGGAGGAGGAGGAGGAGGAGGAGGAGGAGGAGGAAGGGGATGAAGGCGGGGGCGCCTCCGCAATTCCCGAATTTCCAGAGATTCCCGTGGCAAAGGGCCCGGGAGGGGCGGGAAAATTCCCAAAATTCCCAATTTCTGCCAAAAGAAGCCCGGCAGGGATTCCCTCCTTCCTCCGCTCTTTTCCCTCCCTTTTTCATTTTTCTCCTTCCTTTTTTCGCCCCTTTCCCTCTCTTTTTTACATTTTCCCCCCGCCTTTCTTATCTCCTTTCCCTCCCTCTCTTATCTCATTTTTCCCTCCCTTTCACCTCCAGTTTTTAATTTTTGATGTCAATCTTTCTTATCTTTTATCTCTGTTTCCCCCCCCCGTCCTTATCTCCATTTCCTCTCTTTTATCTCCCTTTCCTTTCTCTTTTATCTCCTTCTTCTCACTTTTCTCAGCTCCTTTTTCCTCACTTTCATCCCCATTTTTCCTCGCTTTTTAATCTTCATTTTCCTCTCTCTTTAATCACCTTTCGCCCCTCTTTTTACCCCCTTTCCCCTCTATTTTTAGCTCCTTTTCCGCTATTTTTTATCTCCTTTTTCCTTATTTTCATCCCCTTTTCCCTCTCTTTTTAATCTTCATTTCCCTGTCCTTTTACCCCCTTTCCCTTCTCTTTTAATCTCCTTTTTCTCTCTCTTTTTATCTCCTTTTCCTTATTTTCATCCCCTTTTTCCTCTCTTTTTAATCTCAATTTTCCTTCTTTTTACCCCCTTCCCCCTCTCTTTTTATCTCATTTTTTCCTTATTTTTAATCCCCTTTCTCCTCTCTTTTTATTCCCCTTTTCCCTCTCTTTTTACCGCCTTTCCCCTCTCTTTTAATCTCCTTTTTCCTTATTTTTAATCCCCCTTTTCCCTCTATTTTCTCTCATTTTCCCTCTGTTTTTTCCCTCCTTTTCCTCTCTTTTCCTCCCCCATTTTCTCTCCCCTTTCCGCCCCCTTTTACCCCATTTTCCCCCCCTCTTTTTTCCCCTTTCCCCCCCTCTTTTTTCCCCTTTTTCCCTCTTTTTTTCCCCCAAAACCTCCTCAATTCCGGGGCCGCTTCTTCTCCACTCCTGAAATTTCCGCCTTCACCTCAGGGACGGGGCGGAATTAAAAATCTTTTTAAAAAAACAGCTCCAAACAAAAAAAAAAATAAAAAAAAAATTCCAAAACAAATCATTGAAAAAAAAAAAAAAAAAACCTAAAAAGATCTAAAATAAATGAATTAAAATTTAAAAAAAATAGAAAACAAGCCGTTAAAAATAGGGAAAAAAATCGAGAAAAAACTGGAAAATGGAAAAAGGGAGGCGGAAGCGGCGGCGTCAGCGCCGGGCTCCGCTCGCGGCATTTTCGGCCCCAAATTCGGATTTTTATTTTTTGCGGGGCCGTCACGTGCAGGGGGCGGCGGCCGCTGCTCGAGCCCTCAAATCCTCGCACCCTTTTGGAAATTCCCTTTTTTTCCTCTTTTTTTGGGCTTTTTTTTGTGCGGGCGGGGCGGCAGCGGCCCCTAGCGGCACCGCGGGACCCCCTTTGCCCCTTTTTCCCCCTTTTCCCCCCTTTTTCCCCCTTTTTTTCGCCTTTTCCCTCCCTTTTTACAATTATTTTTCTTTTAGTTTTTAAGTATTTTTAATTTTTTAAAGTATTTTTAATTTTTCCCCCCTCCGTTTCAGGGCGCGTTTCTTGCGCGGGGTTGCTTTGAACAGCGAAATAATTTAAATTAAATTACACATTTCCCCCCCCTTTTTTTCCCCTTTTATTATTTTCAATTTTTTCCCCTTTATTTCCTTTCCTTCCTCCTTTTTTTTAAAATATATTATTCCTTTATTCCCTTTCCTTATTTTAATTTCTTTCCCTTTCGTCCCTTTTTCTTCCCTTTCATCCCTATTTTATTTCTCTTTCTCTCCCCTTTTTCCTCCCCATTTTCCCCTTTTTTTCCCCTTTTCCTCCCCATTTTCCCCTTTTTTTTTCCCCCTTTTCCCCCTATACAAAACCCACCCCCAAAAAATTTAAAATAAATAATATAAAACCTCTTTTTTTCCCCCCCCCGGGATATTTTTGGGCCGCTCCTCCTCCGGCTCTCCAAAGTTTCCATTCCTTGGATTTTTTTTTTTTTTTTTTAATTTTAATTTATTTCCTTTTTCTCTTTCTCGCCTTTCCTTGGGGTTTTTAATAAATTTTTTAATTATTGTTATTTTCTCTTTTCCCGCAATTTATCGCTGCCGGCTCTTCCTCAAAGACTCAGGGGGAGAAAATCCCGGGAAAAATCGGAATTTCCGAGCCCGCCCCTGCCCGGCGTTTTTGCGGCTTTTTCCTCATTTTTTGGGGTTTTTTGGGTTTTTTGGGGGTTTTTGGGGTTTTTTCCTCATTTTTGGGGGTTTTTTGTGGTTTTTTTTCCCCTTTTTTTGCACAAATTCCATCCTGGAGAGAAGCAAAGGACGGGAGGGGAATAAAAACCTCCTCGGGCTCCTTTTTATTAGGATTATTTCCTTTTTTTTTACGATTATTTTCCCCTTTTTTTACGATTATTTCCCTTTCTTAACAACCATTTCCCCTTCTTTTACGATTATTTTCCTTTTTTTACGATTATTTCCATTTTTACGATTATTTCCTTTTAAAACCATCAATTTCCCCTTCTTTTACGATTATTTCCTCTTTTCGTGCCTTTTTCTCCCCGCTTTGAGTCCCTTCACCGCCGAATCCTCTCCGTTTCCTTTTAAAAAATAAATCTAATTTATTTATTTTTCTGGTTTTTTTTTTTTTCCCAGGGATTTCTCCTTTAAAAAATAAATCTAATTTATTTATTTTATTTTTTTTTCCCAGGGATTTCTCCTTTAAAAAATAAATCTAATTTATTTGGTTTTTATTTTTTTTTTTTTCCCAGGGATTTCTCATCCCGGGATTCTCAGGAAATCCCCAAAACACGACAAGAAAATGAGGAAAAAAAAAATATCAGATTTTTCTCCATTTTTCCGGTGTTAAATCCACAATTTCCGATCTCCTCAAGGGTGAGGTAAAAAAGGCTAAAAATTATTAAAAAATGATAAAAAAGGATAAAAAATTGGCATTTTCCCCCTTCCCCCATTCCCCGGGGAGGTTTTTATTGGGGTGAAACCCAATAAAAATAAAATAAAATAACCCCCCAAAAATTAATTAATTAATTAATAAACCCCGCATCCATCACCCATAAATCAGCGATAAATCAGCGATAAATCAGCGATAAATCAGAAATAATAAAAGCAAAGCCGAACTTTTCACCGCCGGGGGTTTAAAAAGGAGGGGAAAGGAGGAACTGGGGAACTCCGGAAATCCGCATTCAAATCTTGATTTAATCATAGAAATTACCCCCCAAAAATACACAAAAAAGTCAATTTTCCCCCCTTTTTTTGTCCTTATTTCCCCCCTCTTTTTGATTTTTTCCCCTTTTTTCCCGTTTTTCGGGGCTGAGGCGCAGAAAGGAGGAGACGACGCCGGGGACGGGGGGGGGGAGGCGATTTTTGGGGCAGGAAAGGCGAAATAAAAAATGAAATTTCCAAGCGCGAGGTTCCCACAGAAGCGCGGAGGCCGCTGGGGGCGACTTTCAAAAATAATATTCCGATTTTATTTCATTAAATACTCGACAGAAAGTCCGGGGATTTTTTGTACATGAGAGGGTTTAACACAAGATTTCCTCGGTTTTATTGATTTTTTTTTTTTTTTAACATTTTTCGCCTCTTTTTTTTTTTATCATTTTTTATTCCTTTTTTTTTTTTTTCCTCTCTCTCTCTACCTCTATGAACTCCATTCATTATTTTTTTAATAATTTTTAATTTCCCCCCCCCCTTTTTTTTTTTCTTTTTTCCCGAACATTACAGCGCTAAACATAAATATAAATATACAGGTACCACGAACACAGAGAAAAATATTCACACAGAAACCGTCACAGTTTGTGGGTGCGGCGATGAGCCCAGGTAGCTGCTTAAACACCGGGAAAAAAAAAAAAGGCAAATTTGGGCCGAAAAAGCGCTTTTTTAGGGCATTTCCCCGAGGAAAATCGGGATTTTTCTCACCGGGAATCGCTGAGGTTCGGCGGGGAATTGGTGGCCCCAATTCCGCCCGGTTTGGCCCCAATTTTTGCCCCAATTCCTGCCCGGATTTTGCCCCAATTCCACCCGGTTTGGCCCCAATTCCTCCCCCGATTTTTGCCCCAATTCCTGCCCCATTTTTGCCCCCATTTTTGCCCGTTTTTGCCCCAATTCCTGCCCCATTTTTGCCCCCATTTTTGCTCCAATTCCTGCCCCATTTTTGCCCCAATTCCTGCCCCATTTTTGCCCCAATTCCTGCCCCATTTTTGCCCCAATTCCTGCCCCAATTTTTGCCCCAATTCCTGCCCCATTTTGCCCGATTTTCCCCATTTTTGCCCCAATTCCTGCCCCATTTTGCCCGATTTTCCCCATTTTTGCCCCAATTCCTGCCCCATTTTGCCCGATTTTCCCCATTTTTGCCCCAATTCCCGCCCCATTTTTGCCCCAATTCCTGCCCCATTTTTGCCCGATTTTCCCCATTTTTGCCCCAATTCCCGCCCCATTTTTGCCCGATTTTCCCCATTTTTGCCCCAATTCCTGCCCCATTTTTGCCCGATTTTCCCCATTTTTGGGGTGCAGGGAGTTCAGAGCGGGAGATTTTGGGGGGGATCCGTGGGGGTTTTGAGGAGCTCTCCCATTAATTAATGAATTCATTAATTAATTAATTCCTCCTCGCTCACTTCTCCGCATTAATGAATTGAATTCTGCGCATTCATTCCTCCACATTCACTCCTCCACTTTTAATCCTTTTTTTTTCTTTATTTCTGCACTTTTCCTCTTTTTTTTTTTTTTTTCGCTTTTTTCATTCCTCCGCTTTTTCATTTCTGAACTTTTTAATTTCTGAACTTTTTCCACTTTTCTACTCTTTAATTCCCGAACTTTTTTTTTCACTTTCCCACTTTTCGATTCCTGAACTTTTTTTTCACTTTTCCTCGCTCTAATTCCTGAACTTTTTTCACTTTTTTCACTTTTTAATTCCTGTTTTTCGCCTCTCCGCACTCACTCCTCCAACTCGATTTCACTTTTCCACTTTCCCCGCTCTTTTCCATTCCCTTTTCTCACCCCGCCTCTCCCTTTTTATTCCATTTATTCTCAATTTTCCCCGTCATTCCACCCTCCCCAACATTTTTTTAATATAATTTTAATTTATTTTTTTTCCGACGATAAATAGGGACAAAAAGAGGAAGAGAAGGGACGAGAGGCGAAAAGGGAGGGGGCGACAAAAAACCAAAATAAATCCATCATTCCTTCTTCTCCTCCATTCCCTTTTCTCGCCCCACCTCTCCCTTTTTATTCCATTTATTCTTAATTTCCCCCAGGATTTTTTATTTTCATTTTAATATAATTTTAGTAATTTTTTTTTTCCGACGATAAATAGGACGAAAAAAGGGATGAGAGGGGAAAAGGGATGGGGTGACAAAAAGAACCAAAATCCGTCACTCCTTCTTCTCCTCCTCTGTCTCGTCGCGCTTCTCCCTTTTAATTCCATTTGTTCTCAATTTCCCCATCATTCCGCCCTCCCCGCCAACACTATTTTTTTTAATATAATTTTAATTAATTTTTTTTTGTTTTGTTTTTTCTCCCGACGATAAATAGGACAAAAAGAGGAAGATAAAGGGGATGTGAGAGATATTGGGGGGGCCCGACCAAAAAGAACCGAAAATCCGTCACTCCTTCTTCTCCTCCTCTGTCTCTTCGCGCTTCTCCCTTTTAATTCAATTTGTTCTTAATTTCCCCATCATTCCGCCCTCCCCGCCAACACTATTTTTTAAATATAATTTTAATTTTTTTTTCTCCCGACGATAAATAGGACAAAAAAGAGGAAGATAAAGGGGATGTGAGAGATATTGGGGGGGCCCGACCAAAAAGAACCGAAAATCCGTCACTCCTTCTTCTCCTCCTCTGTCTCGTCGCGCTTCTCCTCCTTGGCCAAGCTGTCGGCGGCCGCCGCTCCCCCTCCTCCTCCTCCTCCTCCTCCTCCTCCTCCTCCTCCTCCTCCTCCTCCTCCGGCCAGCGTGGAGCTCAGGTTCGTCTCCTTCTTCCACTTCATCCTGCGGTTCTGGAACCAGATCTTGATCTGGCGCTCGGTCAGGCACAGCGCGTTGGCGATCTCGATGCGGCGCCGCCGGGTCAGGTAGCGGTTGAAGTGGAATTCCTTCTCCAGCTCCAGCGTCTGGTAGCGCGAGTAGATCTGGCGGCCCCGGCGGCGGTCGGCGCCGTAGCCCACGCCTGGAGAGAGAGAACGGGGCTGGAAAGCGTCGGGGAAAACAGGGGGGGAAAAACCCCACCAAACAGCCCCGAAACCCCCAGGCAAAACGCTCCGAGGAAACGGGCTTGAAACCCGTCAAACGGCCCCGAAACCGTCGCTCAAAACAGGCTGGAAAGGGTCAGGGAAATGGATTTAAAAGCGTCAAACGGCCCCGAAACCGTCGCTCAAAACAGGCTGGAAAGGGTCAGGGAAATGGATTTAAAAGCGTCAAACGGCCCCGAAACCGTCGCTCAAAACAGGCTGGAAAGGGTCAGGGAAATGGATTTAAAAGCGTCAAACGGCCCCGAAGCCATCGCACAAAACAGGCTGGAAAGGGTCAGGGAAATTTGATTTTAAAGCGTTAAACAGCCCCGAAACCCTCGCACAAAACAGGCTGGAAAGGGTCGGGGAAATTTGATTTTAAAGCGTTAAACAGCCCCGAAACCCTCGCACAAAACAGGCTGGAAAGGGTCAGGGAAATTTGATTTTAAACCGTCAAACGGCCCCGAAATCATCGCACAAAACAGGCTGGAAAGGGTCAGGGAAAATGGATTTAGAACCCCTCAGACAGCCCCGAAATCATCGCACAAAACAGGCTGGAAACGGTCAGGAAAAATGGATTTAAAAGCGTCAAACAGCCCCAAAACCCTCGCTCAAAACAGGCTGGAAAGGGTCAGGGAAAATGGATTTAGAACCCGTCAGACAGCCCCGAAACCCTCAGGCAAAATGCTCAGAGAAAACAGGCTGGAAAGCGTCAGAAAGAGCGGAGTAAAAACCCGTCAAACAGCCCCAAAATCATCAGGTGAAATGCTCAGGCAAAACAGGCCGGAAAGCGTCAGAAATAAAAGGTTTTGAAAGCGTCAAACTGGCTAAAAACTGTCAGAAAAAAAAAAAAAAAAACCAGAATGAAACCTGTCAAACTGACTCAAAACCGTCAGACAAAATGCTCAGAGAAAACAGACTAAAAACCGTCAGAAAAAAAAACGGATTTAAAACCGTCAAACAGCCCCAAAGTCCTCAGACAAAACAGGCTGGAAAGGGTCAGAAAAATCAGATTTGAAAGCGTCAAACTGACTCAAAATCGTCAAACAAAACAGAATAAAGTCCTCAGACAAAACAGACTGGAAGCCGCCAGGGAAAAACGGATTTGAAACCGTCAAAGTGGATAAAAACAGTCAAACAGGCCGAAAATCGTCAGAAAAAAAAAAAAAAAAAAAAAAAGCAGAATTAAAGCCGTCAAACTGACTCAAAATCGTCAGAAAAACCAAATTAAAAATCGTCAAGCAGACTAAAAACCGTCACACAAAACAGACTAAAAACCGTCAGAGAAAAAAAAAAGATATTAAAACCCGTCAAACTGACTCAAAATCGTCAAACAAAACAGATTAAAAGTCCTCAGACCAAACAGATCAAAAACCGCCAGGAAAAAAAAAAAAAAATTAAAAATCGTCAGACGGACTAAAAATCGTCACGCAAAACAGCCTAAAAACAGTCAGAAAAAAAAAAAAAAAAAAAAAAATTTAAAATCCGCCAAACAGGATAAAAATCTGCGCTTTTTTTGCTTTTTTTTTTTTTTTTTTTTTTTTTTGCCTGATAAAAACAGTCAGAAAAACAGACTGAAAGACCGTCAAACAGCCTAAAAACCCCAAAAAAACAAAAAAAAAAAAAAAACCAGATTAAAAAATCGTCCAAAGTGTCTAAAAGTCGTCAGACAAAACAGCCCCAAAACTCGTCAGAAAGCAGGCCCAGAAATCAATAAAAAATGAAATTAAAGCGCTGCTTTATTCCATGGGGTTAAACCCGGGCTTGGCACGGGGGGTCGGGGCCTCAGGGGTTAACCCGGGGCTTCGGGGCGGGATTTGGGGGGGTTTAGATGAGATTTGGGGGGGTTTGGGCAAGGTTTTGGGGCGTTCAGTTCGGATTTTGAGGGGTTCAGTTCTGATTTCGTGGGGGTTCAGCGCAGATTTTTTGAGGGTTTAGAGCAGATTTGGAGGGGTTCAGCCCGGATTTTGAGGGGTTCAGCCCAGATTTTTGAGGGTTTAACCAAGGTTTTGAGGGGTTTAGTTCGGATTTTGAGGGGGTTCAGCCCGGATTTTTGGGGGTTTAACCAAGGTTTTGAGGGGTTCAGCCCAGATTTTGAGGGGTTCAGCCCGGATTTTTGGGGGTTTAACCAAGGTTTTGAGGGTTTTAGTTCGGATTTTGAGGGGGTTCAGCCCAGATTTTTGGGGGTTTAACCAAGGTTTTGAGGGGTTTAGTTCGGATTTTGAGGGGGTTCAGCCCGGATTTTTGGGGGTTTAACCAAGGTTTTGAGGGTTTTAGTTCGGATTTTGAGGGGTTCAGCCCGGATTTTTGGGGGTTTAACCAAGGTTTTTGAGGGTTTTAGTTCGGATTTTGAGGGGTTCAGCCCAGATTTTTGGGGGTTTAACCAAGGTTTTGAGGGGTTCAGCCCAGATTTTGAGGGGTTCAGCCCGGATTTTTGGGGGTTTAACCAAGGTTTTGAGGGTTTTAGTTCGGATTTTGGGTGGTTCAGCCCAGATTTTTGGGGGTTTAACCAAGGTTTTGAGGGGTTTAGTTCGGATTTTGTGGGCGTTCAGCCCAGATTTCGTGGGGGTTTAGCGCAGATTTTTGAGGGCTTAGCCCGGATTTTGAGGGGTTTAGCTCAAATTTTGGAGGGTTTAGCTCAAATTATTGACGGTTTAGCCGAGGTTTTGAGGGGTTTCGGGCAGATTTTGTGGGGTTCAGCCCGGATTTTGAGGGGTTTAGTTCAGATTTTTGAGGGTTTAACCAAGGTTTTGAGTTTTTTGGGTTTTTTTCGGCTTTTGTGGGGGTTCAGCCCAGATTTTACAAAAGTTTAGCCCGGATTTTGAGGCTTTAGCCTGGATTTTTTGGGGGTCGAACCCAGATTTTGAGGCTTTAGCCTGGATTTTTTGGGGGGTTCAGCCCAGATTTTACAAAACTTTAGCCCGGATTTTGAGGGGTTCAACCCGGATTTTGAGGTTTTAGCCTGGATTTTATGGGGGTTCAGCCCAGATTTCGAGGGGTTCAGTCAGGATTTCGCAAGTTTTTAGCCCACATTTCGCAGGGTTTTGGCCCAGATTTTGGAGGGTTTTCCCCAAGGTTTTATGGGGGTTCAGCCCAGATTTCGCAGGGTTTGGCCCAGATTTTGGGCAGTTTTAGGCCATATTTTGGGCAGTTTTAGGCCAGATTTTGAGGGGTTTGGCCAGAATTTTGTGGGGGTTCAGCCCAGGTTTTGCAGATTTTAGCCCAGGATATTCTGGGGCTTTAGGCCGCGTTTCGAGGGTTCAAGCGCAGATTTTGGTGGGGTATTAGCGCAGATTTTTCAGGGTTTAAGCCCAGACTTTGCAGTTTTAGCGCAGATTTTGAGGGTCCTAGCCCAGATTTTGTGGGATCTTGGGGATTTCGGGGGTTTTAGGTCAGGTTTTGAGGCTTTTAACCCAGGTTTTGAGGTTTTAAGCCCAGTTTTTGAATGTTTTAGCCCTGATTTTGCCCGGTTTTAGCCCAGACTTGCCCTGCGCTCCCTGGATTTGGGGGCAGCCGGGGACGGCGAGGAAGGGGCGGCTTCCCCCCGGCCCCAGCGCGTGTCACCCCCCAAACCCTAGAAAACCCCTAAAAAAGCCCTTAAAAACCCCTAAAAGTCCCTAAAAAAAAACCCTAAAAAATCCCTAAAAAGAATCCCTAAAAATCCCCTAAAAAATCCCTAAAAAACCCCTAACAAATTCCCTAAAAAATCCCTAAAAATCCCTTAAAAAGTCCCTTTAAAAAACCCTAAAAACCCCCTAAAAAATCCCTAAAAAAAAACCCGTAAAAAAACAAAAAAATATCGCTTAAAAAGTCCCTAAAAAAACCTCTAAAAATCCCTAAAAAATTCCTAAAAATCCCTAAAAAAATCCCTTAAAAAACCCTAAAAATCCCTTAAAAATCTCTAAAAATTCCCTAAAAAAACTCTAAAATAATTCCCTAAAAAACTCCCTAAAAATCCCTAAACATACTCTTAAAAAAACCCTAAAAAATCCCTTAAAAATCCCTTTAAAAAACCCTAAAAATCCCTAAAGAATCTCTAAAAAATCCCTAAAAAACTCTAAAAAAATTCCCTAAAAAACCCTAAAAAAAATCCCTTAAAAATCCCTTTAAAAATCTCTAAAAAAACCCCTAAAAATCCCTTAAAAACCCCTAAAAATCCCTTTTAAAATCCCTTTAAAAATCCCTAAAAAATCCCTAAAAAAAAACCCTAAAAACCCTAAAGAAAACCCCTAAAAAAAATCCCTTTAAAACTCCCAAATGTCACAAACTTTCCTCCCGCTCGCATTTATTTCCCCCCGCTCCACTCCCTGAGCCGACCCGGCCGCGCCGCTTCATTTCCATCCCCCCTCCTTTAATCGCCGCTTTACGACCGCCGATATTTCACCGCGGCGGGGCGAGAACCTTTTAATTAAAGCCGATCCTAACAAGCCCCCAGAAAAAGGCCCCGCCGCGAAACCGCGCGGAATTATCGTTTTTATGGCGCCATAAAAACGCCCCCCCATCGCCGGGCAGGGAGCGGCGAGAACGGGCCGTAAAAACCCGCCGCGTTTATTTAATTTATTTAGTGGTGAAACCGGTAGGTAAGATAAAAATAAAAATAAAAAATAAAAGTAAAATGGAATGAAATGAAATGAAATGAAATGAAATAAGAATGAAATGAAATGAAATGAAATGAAATGAAATGAAATGAAATAAAATGAAATAAAAATGAAATGAAATGAAATGAAATGAAATGAAATAAAATAAAATAGAAATAAAATAAAATGAAATAAAATAAAATAAAATAAAATGAAATAAAATGAAATAAAATGAAATAAAATAAAATAAAATAAAATGAAATAAAATGAAATAAAATAAAAATAAAATGAAATAAAATAAAATAAAATAAAATAAGATAGTTAAAATGAAAGGGGGGACTCACCGCTGTGGGAGTTCATGCGCTGCATCCAGGGGTAGATCTGGATGCCGGCTTTCTGCTCGGCGGCCGCCGCCCGGCCCTGCTCTCCGCCCGGGAACTCCTGCGCGATGGCCCCGGGGGCGCCGTGCGGCCCCACCGCGCTCTGGCGGCAGCTGCTCAGCGCCTCCTTGTCCTGGTAGAAGGCGCCCGAGCCGTACTCGTAGGGCGGGCGGCCCGAGCCGAACACCACGGCGTTGTCCTGCGCGGCCGCGGAGTAGAAGGGCGAGGAGTAGAGGCGGTTCTGCGCCACCGCGGCCGCGCCGTAGCCGCCGAAGTGGCGCACGGGGTCGTAGCCGGAGTTGAGCGCGGCCACGTTGGGCAGCACCTCCTGGCCGCCGCCGAGGTGGCACGGCAGCGACGCGTTCGTGAAGTACGAGTTCATCGCGGCGCCGCTCCCGCCGCTGCCGCCGCTGCGCCGGACTTCGCTCTTCTTTTGCTTTTTTTTTTTAGTAGTTTTTCTCTATTTTTTCCCCGATTTTTCTCTGGGTTTTGGCCGATTTTTTCTCTATTTTTTCCTCGATTTTTCCCCTGTTCTTCCCTATTTTTCCTTCTGTCTTTCCCCTACTTTTTCCCGTATTCTTCCTCTATTTTCCCCTATTTTTTCCTGCTATTTTCCCTCAATTTCTCCCTATTTTTCCCTAATTTTTCCTCTATTTTCCCCTAATTTTCCCCCTATTTTTTCTTCTATTTTTCCTCTATTTTCCCTCTATTTTTCCCTAATTTTTCCTCTACTTTCCTCTATTATCCTCTATTTTTCCTTATTTTTCCTCTATTTTCCCTATTTTTCCCTTTCCCCCCTATTTTTCGCGGTTTCCCCCTCTGTTCATTCCTCTATTTTCCTCCTTTATTCCTCTATTTTCCTCCTTTATTCCTCTATTTTCTTCCTTTATTCCTCTATTTTCTTCCTTTATTCCTCTGTTTTCCTCCTTTATTCCTCTATTCTCCTCCTTCACTCCTCTAATCTTTTTTCTCTCATCCCTCCCTTTCCTCTTTTATTTCCCTATTTTTCCTCTTCTATTTTTCCTCCCTACCCCTCAATTTCCTCCCCTTTCTTCCTCTATTTCCCGCCCTATTATTTCCTTTATTATTTCCTCTGTCCGCCCTCTATTCCTTCCTTTCCTGTTCCCTCTATTTCCCCTCTGTCATTTCCCCTTTACCTCTTTCCCTTCTATTTCCTTCCTATATTTCTATTTTCCCCTTTATTTTCCTATTTCCCCCCTTTATTTTTCTTTTTTCCCCCTTTATTTATTTTTCTCTCTATTTTTTTCCCCCTCTACTCCTCCTCTGTATTTCCTTATATTCCCTCCTTAATTTTTCCCTCTCTCTCCCATCTATTCCTCCCTCTCTCTCCCCGCCTTTCCAGCACAATTAATTAATTAATACATACATTTATTATTATTTTTTATATATATATATATATAATTTTTTTTTAAATCCCTCCTTTCCCTCTCTCCCTGTCTCCCTGGTTTTTTTTTGGTTTTTTTTTTTTTTTTTTTTTTTTTTTTTAATAATCCCGGTTTCTTTTACTATTTATTTCGGTCTCGGCTTTGCGGCGGGGAGCGTGGGGTGGTTATAGGGAAGGCTCCGCTCCCGGACGGACAGAGCGACGCCGTCAGCTGACCCGGCGCGGGCCAATGGCGAGGCGCGTGTCAAAAATGGGGAAAAAATGGCTTTTGGCTTTTTCCTGCCCGCCCGGGCCCCCGCCGAAACCCAGTGCGCATGCAAAGTAAGTCCGACAACCCCCCCACCCCCCCATAGAAAAAAAAAAAAATTATCAAAAAAATCACACCCCCTCCCCTCCCCCCCCCCAAAAAAAAAAATTATCAAAAAAATCACACCCGCCCCCCAAAAAAAAAAAAAAAAAAAATCAACTTAAAATTCCGAAAATCCCTTTTTTTTTTTACTCCCCGTTTTATTTATTTCCCCCCGCCCCGCCTTCCTCTTCTTTATTTTGCTCCCCCAAAAAACAAACCCCCAAAAAACTTATATAAACATATCTGTATCCCCCCTCCCATATTTTACCACCGCTAAACACTCTTCTTTTCGTCCCCTATCATAACTATGATATTTTCTCTTTATAATTTAATGATTATCATAATTATTGTTCTTTCCAAGAAAGCTGCGCTCAAATATCTCGTTAAAAAAAAAAAAAAGAAGTAAATAAATTAAAAAAAAAAAGCGGCGGCGAATTCCCAGCAATAAATCTCGGGCGAACACAGAATATTAAGCCATAAATTATCCTCTCTTTCCCTCTTTTTTTTTTTTCTTTCTTTCTTATTTTTTTAATATGTTTGTCTTTTATTTTTATTTAATTTATTTATTTTTAATTTTAAAAAAAATTAATTAATTTTTGTCCTTTTTTTTTTTTTTTTTTTTTTTTTTTTTTTTCCTCCCGCTCGGAGTATTCGCATTTAAAGGGGAGGAAAAAAAGGGGAAAATAATTGAATTTTAAAAGAGGAAAAAATTTTTTAAAAAAGGGTGAAAAGGGGGGGGACAAACATGGCGACCTCTCCGTGGATAACGCGGGATCGGGAGCGCTCCCGAACTCCCGCAAAAAGGCAAAAATTTGGGGAAAAAAGGGAAAATTCAGGGAAAAAAACGCCCAGACCCTCTCCGGGCCGGGCGCCGAGGTTCGCGCTCCACTTTGGGGCGATTTCGCCGCGTTTTGGGCCATTTCTGCCCCTGCCCGGGGAGGGCAATTGGCGGAAAAAGGCGGAAAAAAAGCGAATTTGGGCCGGGCCGGAGCTTCCGGCGCTTCCCCAACTTTTCCGGGGGACCCCGAGCCCGAATCCCGCCCGAAATCCCCCCAAAATCCCCCAAAATCCCCCAAATCCCCCCCAGATCCGCCCCTACCTCAGCCCGGCACCGAAATCGCCGCAAATCCCCCCAAAAATTCCGATTTTTGCCAGAGGAGCCCCTCGGCCTCCTCCTCCTCCTCCTCCTCTTTTTTTGTTGTTAAACCACCTCGGGTTTATGGCCAAAAAAAATAAATTCCCAAAAATCGCCGGGAAAGCGCCGGGAATTCGCCCCGAATCTCGACGTTTTTAATTTTTTTGAATTTTTTTTATTTTTTTTGAGGTTTTTTTGGGTGACAAAGCGCAGCCCCCGGGGTTTTTTGTTTTTTTTTTTGGGGTGGGGAAAATTCCCCCCCGGATGCCGGAGGATTTTATGCTCTTTTTCCTCTGGCTAACAAAGCCAAGTCGTCAATGGTAGCAATAAAACCATAAACTGCGAAAAAACCACAAAAACACCCAAAAAAAACCCCCAAAAAAACCGCAGAAAACACCCAAAAAAAAAAAAAAAAAAACAAAAAACCACCAAACCCAGCCCTGGAGAGCCCAAAAAAGGGGGAAAAAATCCCAAATTTTGGCCCCAAAAGTGGCGGCTGGGGGGGAGCTCCCGCCTTGGGAGCCTTGGGGACAATTCCGGGCGTTTTTTCCCCCCCCCAAAAAAAATTTTCAATTTTCCGCTGCTTTTTTCTCCCTCTGCTTTTCCAAAATCCCCCCAGAATTGGGGGGGAAAAAAATCGGAATTTTGGGAGGGTTTTGCTGCTTTGTTTTGGGGTTCCGACCTCGGGGGGGCTTGGGGCAGGCAGGGACCCCCAGATTGGGGAATTTTGGGGGATTTTGGGGAATTTTGGGCATCCCAAAGGCCGGGCTGGGGCAGGGCCACAACTTCGGAGGAGTTTCCACCCCAAACTTCTCCTTCCAGCGCCTCCTTTTCCCTTTTCCCCCTAAATTTTCATTTTCCCTGTTTTTTTCCCCTCCCCTTGCTGCTCCTTCCCCCTGAATATTTTGTGTTTTACCCCCTTTTTTTTCGCTTTTTTTTTTTTTGCCTCTTTAATTTTAATTTTTTTTTAATTTTTATTTTTTAATTTTTATTTTAGTTTTTTTTTTTTTTTTTTCCCTGCTTTTTTTTTTTTTTCTTTCGCCTGGAGACCCTCGGGACGAGCGTGGGACCGGAGCCGGGGGAAGTTTTTTGAGTTTTTTAAGTGTTTTACGACTTCTCTAAAACAGAGGGCGAGTCCTAAAAGTCCGCTCGATTTATAGACAGCAGAAAGCAGCTGCCGGAAAAAAAAAAAAAAAAAAACAAAAAACAAAACCAACACAAAAAAACACCACCCCAAAACACATCCACCCTCCAAACTCTTATTTTTTGGCTCAAAAAAAAAAAAAACAAACCCCCCCCTCCCTAAAATTAAATAAAAAATAATTTAAAAAACCCATAGAGAAACCGGCAAAAAATCGGATTTTTCACTGAATTTTTTGGCGTTTTGCAGCGGATTTTTTTTTTTTTAATTTTTTTTTGGGGGGGGGGGCGGATTTTTGGGGTTTTTCGCCCCCAGTTTGAAAGGAGATATTTTTGATTTTTTTTTTTTTTTTTTATTATTTTTGATATTTTGGTGCCCAAAAAAGCGCGCGGCGAGGGGAGGGGAGAGGGGGGATTTGTGGGGAGAATTCCGGCGGAATTGGGTCTGCAAACAATTACGGGAACTCATCAGCAGAAGCAAGAACAGATGTTTTATTAAAAGTGCGACACAGCGCTGGAAATATGGACAAGTCCCGCAGCATTTGCTCTTTGTTCCCGGCAAAAAAAAAAAAAAAAAACCAAAAAACCAAAACAAAAACAAAAAACCGGCCGAAATCCCCAAAATTTCCTCATTTTCGCCCTCATATTCCCATTTTTTTTTTTTTTTTTAATTGACGTTTTTTGAAGCCGCTCTGGCGGCGCTCGCGGGGTGAAAAAAGGGGGGGGGGGAAATAAAGATTAAAAGGGAAAAAATTCCCCCCCCCCCCCAAAAAAAAATTAAAATTTTTCTCTCCCCGCCCCCGCTCGCAGCGCCGATGAGCTGATTTAGGGCGGGGGAAATTTGGGTTCAAAAATCCCAAATCCGCCCCAGATCGGAGGGGTCGGGGCTGCCAAAAGCCCAAACGCGCAGGAATTGACCCCAAATCCCGGCCCTGGCCCCGCTCCGGGCCCGGGGCCAACCCAAACCTGCGCTTTTTGGGGCTTTTTGGGGCTTTTGGGGGCTTTTAGGGGCTTTTGGGGGCTTTTTGGGGCTTTTGGGGGCTTTTGGGGGGATTTTTTTGGGGATTTTTGGGGCTTTTTGGGGGATTTTTGGGGCTTTTTGGGGTCAATCCCGAGGCTCAGGACGCGACCCCGCCCCTCAAAATTCCGATTATCGGGGGGGGATTTGGGGTAAAAAATGAGAAATTTGGGGTGAAAATTGAGGACTTGGGGGTGAAAATTGGGGATTTTGGGGTGAAAATTGGAGATTTTAGGGTGAAATTCGGGGTTTTTGGGGGTGAAATTGGGCGATTTTGGGGTGAAATTGGGCGAATTTGGGGCAGCGCCCCCCCCGCGTTGCGGTCGCGGCTGCGCCTGAGGGGGCCGTTCCAAGCTTTCATTTTCCCCGAATTTTCCTTTTTTTCCCCCATTTTTCCCCCTCAGTCTCCGCTCTTTTCTCTCCTTTTCCTTTTTTCCCCTTTCCCCCCCTCTCGTTTTTCATTTTTTCTCCATTTTTCTCGCCTTTACTTTGACGTTTGTGAGCCCCCCTTTTATTTATTTTCCCTTTATTTCCCTGCTGGAATCTCCTTTAATTGGGGTGAAATCTCCTTTTTTTTGGGTGAAAATCTCCCTTTTTAAAATTTTCCCCAAAATCCATCAAATCTGGGGAGCAGCGCCCCCCAAAAAAGGGGGGGAAACGGGAAAAACCCCAAATTCCAGGAGGAAAATCGGGATTTTTGCCCTCCCGCCCAGCCCTGAGGGGCCGCGGCGTTTTTGGGGTGAAAACCTCGGGGTTTGGGCAGATCTTAATCAATAATTCTAATTAATAAATTGCTGAATTCCCCTTTTCCCCGGGAATTTTGGCGTTTTTTGGGGGTTTAAAGTTGGATTTTGGCGCCGCATGGGGAGGGGCTGGCCTGGCTTTGCTCACTAAAAAAATCCAATTTTTACCCCAAAATCCCACCCAGAAAATAAATAATTTTACCTAAAAAAATCGCATTTCCCCCCAATTTCTCCGTGCAAAAATCTAATTTCAAGCCCCTCTCCTGATTTAATTTAATTTATTTGGAATCTAAAGCTCCTGGGTGGATAAAAATGGGATTTTAGCAGCAAAATGAGGCTTTTTGGGGCCTTTTCCCTTTCATTTTTTCCCTTTTTTTTTCCCCGCTTGGAGGAAGAAATTTATTTTATTTCACTTTATTTCACTTTATTTCATTTTATTTCATTTTCAGGCTCATTTTGGGGAAGCGCAGCAAAAGTTTGGGGCGAGTCCTCGGACTTTTGGGGCAAAAACAGAGAATAATAATTATTATTATAATTACAATTATTTGGGGGGGGGGGAAATTTGCTTTTTTCGCAGCTTAAATCCCTCAGCGGCTGCAAAAATATTCGGGGAAAAAAAATGTGGGAAAAAGGAGGGGGGAAAAAAAAATGGAATTCTGGCAAATGTCAAAACACGTCCAGGGGGGAGGAGGGGATGGGAAAAAATCCGGAAAATTCTCATTTTAACCCCAGGCTCCAAAGCGATTTTGGGGCAACTTTAAGGAAAATTTGGGGTTTTATTTTTCCTGTTTTTGAGGGGTTTTCGTGGTAGGATTTTGCTTTTAATTGGGGCAGGGGGAGGGGAATGATTGATTTCGTGATTTTTGCTCCTGCCCAGATTTATTGGCGAAATCCCCAACAAAAGAGAGGCCAAAAAAGAAAAAATAAAAACTCCCTGCGGAAAATCTCCCACAAAAAAAAATCAAAGTTTAGAGGCAAAAAAAAAAAAGCGGAAAAAACCAACGGGGGACCCCCCCCCCCCAGAAATAATTATGTGCGGTGATTAATTTATTTTGGTGGTTAAACACCCAAAAAAAGCGAGGGGAAAAATGAGGAAAATTCGGATTTTAGTGGGAAAATCGCCGCGGATCGGGGGTTTGCCCATAGGAAATGGGGATATTCCTGAAGGGGAGGATTTGGGGTAAATTTGGGGTTTTTTGGGTTTCATCTCACGCCTGAAAATCCCAAATTTTTGGGGTGGAAAAGCGGCTGAGGCAGCAGGGAGGAATTTCCGGGCGGATAAATAAAATTAGAGCCAGGCTGGCTGCTGGAAAATCATTTATTTATTTTATTTTTTTAGTGAAGTTTTGGGGGGAAAATTCCAAAAAATCCCCGAAATTTGGGGAGGGGGGAATAGGAGAGGGCGGCCGTGACGTCACGGCCACGGCCGGGGGCGATTTTGGGGCAAAAAACGCTAAAAAAGCGAATTTTTCCTGTTTTATCAAAGGCGAATCTAGAAGTGCTGCTGATGGGGGAAAAAGGGCAAACCCCCCCCCCCCCCAAAAAAAACAAAAACTGGGGATTTTGCGCAAAATTCCGGGGTGAAAAAATCGCCATTATCGACCAAAAAAAAAAAAAAAAATCCCAATTTTTCTGTATTTTCCCCCAAAGCGGGCGCGGGTTTAATCACAGCGAGCCGGGCTGGAACGAGGACCGCAATAACGGCCCGGGGAATAATGACAATAAAAATAAAATCGGAAATAAATCGCTTTAATCGCCGTTATTTATTTTTAGGGCCGTTTGTTTGGGGCGGGTTGAGGCGTTTTAAGGGCGCGGAAAATCCCGATATTTCAGCGTTTCCCTCGGTGCTCCCGCGTCTTGCAGGGGGCGGAGAGGAACCGGTTCGGGGCTGTTTCTTATCAATTTTGGAGCCTTATCGCTTTTTATGGCTCGGGGTGATTTAGAAGCCGAGAGGAGGGAACGGAAAAGTCGTAAAAAATGTGGGGGGAAAAAAAAAAAAAAAAAAAAAAGGTTAAAGAGGGTTTAAAAATGGCTTCAGAATGTTCAACGTACGTAAAAAACGGTAAAAAAAAAAATGGTTTAAGAAATTGAATTTCGTGCCCGAAGGTGCCCGGGGGGGAGGAGAAAGAGAAATCGAGGAGATTTTAATGGATTTGGGAATTTCGGGATGGGGAAAGGGGGGAGAGGTCAGAGGGAAAAGTTCGCTGCAAATTGAATTTTTTTGGGGTGGAAAAAGGAGATTTTGGGGGCTCGGGAAGCCGTGAGGGGAATCCGCGGCCCGACCCCCAAATTCCCCCAAATGCCCTCAATTCCAAGGCGGGAGAACGAGTTAAAAAAGGGGAAAAAAGGGGAAAAAGGGGAAAAAATCTCAAGGAAAGGCCCGGGCCGGGCCAGGCCGGCGAGCTCCGGGCGCTTGGGGGCGCTGCTCAAAAGCGGCCCCGAACCCGCCCCGAAATCCCCAAATCCGCCCCGAAATCCCCAAATCCGCCCCGAAATCCCCAAATCCGCCCCAAAATCCCCAAATTTCCCCTCCCGGGGGCCCCAGAAAGCCGCGCCAGCCCCGGGTGCCCCGCGGGACCGGAATAATTCCATTTACTGCTCTTTTTGGGGGCCTTTCCGGCGTTTTTAGCGCGTTTTTTAAGCGTTTATTTAGGGATTTTGGGGGTTTTTTGAGAGTTTTTTTCTCTCTCTCTCCGTCTCTCCGTCCCTTTTTTTTTTTTGCTGTTGGGTTTTTTGGATTTTGGGGTGGTTTTACTTTTTTTTAGGGTTTTTTAAAGGATATTTAGGTGTGGTTTTAGGCGTTTTTTAGGTTTTTTTTGCCTCTCTCTGTCTCTCTTATCCCTTGTTTTGTTTCCATTTTTTGAAAGATTTGTTGTGGGCTTTTAACCGGTTTTTTAGGGGTTTTTTAGAGTTTTTAAAGGATTTTTTAGGGTTTTTTAAGGATATTTAGGGATATTTTTAGGGGTTTTTTAGGTTTTTTTTTTTGCTTCTCTCTGTCTCTCTTATCCCTTGTTTTGTCTTGGTTTTATTTTGATTTTTTAAAGCTTTTTTATTGGCTTTTAACCGCTTTTTTAGGGGTTTTTTAGAGTTTTTAAAGGCTTTTTTAGGGTTTTTTAAGGATATTTAGGGATACTTTTAGGGGTTTTTAAAGTTTTTTTTTTTTGCCTCTCTCTGTCTCTCTTATCCCTTGTTTTGTCTTGGTTTTATTTTGATTTTTTAAAGCTTTTTTGTGGGCTTTTAACCGGTTTTTAGGGGTTTTTACACTTTTTAAAATATTTTAGGGGTTTTATTTAGGTATTTTAAAAAGCTTTTTAGTTTTTTTTTTTTTTAGGCTTTTTGAAGAAGGTTTTCAGTTGTTTTATTTCTTAAGGTTTCTTAGGGTTTTTTTGTACTTTTACAAAAGTTTCCTTAGCTTTTCATGGGGGTTTTTTTTGAGTTTATTTATATTTTTGTTTTGTCTCTGTCCGTCTTCCCACCCTTTAATTAGAGTTTTGTTTGGGTTTCGGGGTTGTTTGGGTGTTTTTCCCGGTTTTTGGGTGTTTTTGTGTCAGACACGGCCCGGGCCGGAGCCCAAACGCGTTTTATGGCCGTTGTGTCTGCGGCCCACGCCCGCCCCGCCGCCGCCTTTTGGGGCCTTTTGGGGCCTTTTCCCACCCCTTTATTTCCCCTTTTTCCTCCCCTTTTTCCTCTTTACTGTCCCTTTCTTTCCTCTTTACTTTCCCCGTATTTTCCCCTTTTATTCCTCTTTATTTTCCCTTCATTTTCCCTTTCTCCCCTCTTTTTCCCCTTTACTTTCCCTTTGTTCCCTCTTTTCTTTTCCTTTTATTCCTCCTTATTTTCCCTTTATTTTCCCTTTCTCCCCCCTTTTCCCCTTTACTTTCCTTTTTTTTTCCCACCCCTTTTTCCTCTTTACTTTCCCTGTATTTTCCCCTTTAATTTTCCTTTTATTCCTCTTTATTTTCCCTTCATTTTCCCTTTCTCCCCCCCTTTTTCCCCCTTTACTTTCCTTTTTTTCCCCTTTACTTTTCCTTTTATTCCTCTTTATTTTCCCTTCATTTTCCCTTTCTCCCCCCCTTTTCCCCTTTACTTTCCTTTTTACTTTTTTTCCCTATTTTTCCCCTTTTTTCCACCCCCTTTTCCCCTTTACTTTCCCTTTTACTTTTTTTCTCTTTATTTTCCTTTTATTCTCCTTTTTCCTCCTCATTTTCCCCTTCACTTCTTTTTTTTCCTTTTCATTTTCCCTTTACTTTCTCCTTTCACCCTTTATTTTCCCATTTTTCTCCATTTTTACCCCTTTTTCCCCCTTTACTTTCCTTTTTACTTTTCTTTTTTTTTCTTTTTATTTTCCCATTTTGCCTCCCCTTTTCCCCCTCTTTATTTCCCTTTTTCCTCCCCTTTTCCCCCTATTTATTTCCCTTTTTTCCCTCTTTTTTTTCCCCTCCCCTTCCCTTTTCCCCCTTTACTTTCCCTTTTACTTTTTTCTCTTTATTTCCCCTTCATTTTCCTTTTTCCCATTTTCTCCTTCACTTCTTTTTCTTTTTATTTCCCTTTACTTTCTCTTCTTTCACCCTTTATTTTCCCTTTACTTTCCGTTTTTTCCCCTTTATTTTCCCATTTTTCTCCATTTTTACCCCTTTTTTCCCCCCTTTACTTTCCCTTCTTCCCCCTTTCTTTTCCCTTTCTTTTCCCATTTTTCTCCTTTTTTTTTTCCCCTTTATTTTCCAGCTTTTCCTCCCCATTTCCCCAATTTCTCCCTTTATTTTCCCTTTATTTTCTCCTTTTATTCCCTTTCCCCATTTTTTCCTCATTTCCACCCCGATTTTCTCCTTTTATCCCCCACTTTCCCACCCTCCCCGAAATATTTTAAATTTTTGCCCCCGACCGCCGCAAACTTTGATTTTTTTCTTTTCCCACAAAAGGAGGAAACTCCGTCCAGCATCAGCCACAAAATCCCCCAAAATCGCCTCAAAAATCCAAATATTGACAGCAGCCCCTCCCCAAACCGATTTCTCCTTTTCTGACGAATTTTTAAATTCAATTTTTGCAGCTCCCCTCGCCTTTACTCCCCAAAACCCAGACCCGGAGGTAAAAAAAAAACCCAACAAAAAATCCATTTTCCACCCCAAATCTCCAGGACAAAACCACAGCTCCCCAAAAATCCAAATTCCCATGGAAATCGCCCCAAAACCGCGCTGAAAAATCAAAATATTTCCCCTCAAATCCGCGAGTTTGGGGGAATTCCTTTGCCAAACAATGAGGAAATCGCCTCTTTTGAAGAATTTTTGGTGTTTCCAGCATTTTTGCTGTTGTGTAATTTGGTTTTTTCCCAGGTTTTTTGTTGTTTAATTTCGTTTTAATCCAGGTTTTTTGCTGTTGTTTAATTTGTTTTTTCCAGGTTTTTTGCTGTTGTTTAATTTGGTTTTTTTCCAGGTTTTCGCGGATTCGCCCACGCCTTTGGCATAATTTGGATTTTCCCGGTGGGGAATAAATCAATAAATCAATAAATCCCGCGGGGGAAGATCCTATCGCGCCCGTCCCGTGTTCCACCTCCGCTAAAAATGGAAAGAAATCCTCGAAATCAACCCGGGCGCCAGCTCCTGATGAAATCTTGATTTTTATCGAATTTCCCGTTGAAATCTTTATTTCCCATTGAATTTTCCTATTTGAATCTTAATTTTCTACTCAATTTTCCCATTTAAATCTTTATTTCCCATTGAACTTCCCCCATTAAAACCTTTATTTCCCATTGAGTTCATCTTTATTTTCCATTGAATTTCCCATTTAAATCTTTATTTCCCATTGAATTTTCTTATTTAAATCTTTCTTTTCCATTGAGTTTTCCCATTCAATCTTTATTTTCCATTGAATTGGTGTTTATTTTCATTTGAATTTTCTCATTTAAATCGTTATTTTCCATTGAGTTTTCCCAATCAAATCTTTATTTTCCATTGAGTTTTCCCCATTAAAATCTTAATTTTCCATTGAACTGATCTATATTTTCATTTGAATTTTCTCATTTAAATCTTTATTTTCCGTTGAGTTGAACTTTATTTTCCATTGAATTTCCCCATTTAAATCTTTATTTTCCATTGAATTTTCCCTATTTTAATCTTAATTTCCTACTCAATTTTCCCATTTAAATCTTTATTTTCCATTGAATTTCCCATTTAAGTCTTTATTTTCCATTGAATTTCCCCATTTAAATGTTTATTTTCCATCGAGTCGATCTTTATTTCCCATTGAATTTCCCCCGTTTAAATCTTAATTTCCCACTCAATTTTCCCATTTAAATTTCATTCCCCATTTAATTCTCCACCTTCAATTTTCTTTTCCCCCCGTTTAATTTCCTGACTTAAATTTCTCCCCGTTTAATCCCCTTGCACAACCTCATTTTCTATTTCATTTTCCCACCTAATTTTTTATTTTAAATCCGATTTTTCTCCCCAGATTTAATTTTCCCGGCGCCCTCTCCCTTTTGATTTAATCCCGACCCTGCCCGGTTGAATTGAATTGAATTTATTTTAATTTAATTTAATTTATTTTAATTCCATTTTCCCGCCCCGACGCACGGGCGCAGAACCCGCGGTTTCCTGCGCTTCCGTCGATAACCGCGGCTCCCAATAAATCCACACGGCACCAAATTAATTCCCTCTGCTCTCCAGCCCAAAAACAACCCGAGAAAAAGAGAAAAAGACAGGAAAAACCCAATTTCCAAGGGCATCAATCAAAGCCGACATCCCAGAAGCGTTCCCCACCAGAAAACGCCAAAACACCGCGAAAAATTCGATTTTTTGGGGTTTTATTGTTTGTTTTTTTTTTTTGTCTTTTTTTTTTGGAATCCAGGAGGGGGAGGGAGAGGCGAAATTTGGGTGAGAAACAGCAAAAAAAAAAAAAACCCAAAAAAAAAACCCTCATAAAAAGCAACTTTAAAGCTCCAATTTCTGCAGTCGTGTGGTTCCAATAAACGCTCATTGTTTGCTCATAAAATTCTCTTTACGACTCCGCTCCGGCGCCAACAAAACCCGGGGAAATCGGGGTTTTTTCCCTTTTTTCCCTTTTTTTTTCTCCCACTTTTTTTTTTTTTTTGCCTCCTTTCCTGGCGTTTTTCGCCCCAGAATGTTGGGGTTTGGAGGGAGTTAAAAATGGGAATAAAATGGGGTGTGAGGAGCATGAGAGTCACCGGGAAAAGGGGAAAAAAGAGGGGGGAAATAAGGAAAAAATAAGAAAAAATAGGAAAAAAAAAATAGGGAAAAAAATAGGGGGAAGGAATAAAAGGGAAAAAAAATGGAAATAAAAAGGAAAAAAGGGGGAATAAATTGGGGGAAAAATGAGGGGAAAATGGAATAAAGGGACGGCGGCGCTGGAATTTCCCTCCCCCCGCCGGGATCGCGCCGAGCCCCGGAGCCCCGGGGCCTTCTCTGGGTGCGAAATCGCCCAAAAACAACAACGACAAAACAGCAAAAAACCAGCAAAAAACAACAAAACAACGAAACAACGAAACAGCGAAACAGCAAAACAACAAAACAGCGAAACAGCAAAACAGCAAAACAACAACGAGGGCGGAGCCACCCCAAAAAACGGCGGGGCAGAAACTCCCCGAAACCCCAAAGCCACTTTTCCCACCCCAAAGCCACCTTTTCACCCCCAAGCCCCCCCCTTGTCACCCCAAAATTCCATTTTTTTTCACCGCAAAAATCTCATTTTTTTTCACCACAAAAATCTCTTTTTTTTCACACGCACAAATCTCATTTTTTCACCACAATAATCTCATTTTTTCACCACAAAACCCCTCATTTTTTCACCACAAAAATCTCATTTTTTCACCAGAAAAACCCTCATTTTTTCACCACAATAATCTCATTTTTTTCACCACAATAATATCATTTTTTCACCACAGAAAAATCTCATTTTTTCACCACAAAAACCCTCATTTTTTCAAAACAATAATCTCTTTTTTTCACCACAAAAAATCTCATTTTTTCACCAGAAAAATCTCATTTTTTCACCCACAAAAATCTCATTTTTTCACCACAAAAACCTCTTTTTTTCACCACAAAAATCTCATTTTTACACACAGAAAAATCTCACTTTTTCACCACAAATCCCCCTCCCTTTCCACCACCCCCAAAATTTCCAGAATTTCCCCCAAATCCCCTCCCCCCCCCCCCCTTGGGCTGGGTTTTCCAGCCTTGCTGAAGACCCCGCTGGAAAATTCAGATTATTTTCAATTTTTACGTCCCGAAAATGGCAATAACTCCATGTATGGAGGGAGTGCCGGGGATTTCTTTGGGGTTTTGGGGTTTTTAAGGATTTTTGGGGTTTTTTGGGGTTTTTTGGGGCTTCTGAGGGAAAGGGGAGGGATCAGGTGATGGATGGGGAAGGTGCCCCAAGGTGGGAATAAAAGGAACGCGGCCCCTCCTTGAGGCGAAATGAAATCTGCGAGAAAAGGGCAGGAAAAATAAAAATAAATATTAAATTAAATTTAAAAAAAATTTAAATAGGAATTAAAAAAAAAAATAAAGCGCAGAAAGAAATTTAAAGGGAATTAAAATATAAACAAGAGAAAGGAAATATGGATTATTAAATGGACATTAAAATAGGAATTAAAAACTGAAAATAGCAATAAAATGAGATATAGAGGAGAAATAAGATATAGGAATTAATATATAGAAATTAATATATAGATTTAATATATAGAAATTAATATATAGAAATATAAAGAGGGATACAAATACAAAATACAAAATATATCTGTATTTTATATACAAATATAAAATGAGAAATAAAAGTGGAAATCTCGAAATAAAGTGCATAGAAATAGATATAAGCAAATAAATATATACAAATAAATAAAAGGAAAAATATAGAAATAAATATATATAGAAGTAGAAGCAGGAATTAAATGGGAAATGAAAATAGAAATTAAATGTGGAAATAAATATAGACATAAAGAATGGGGATGAAAATAGGAATAAAAATGGGAATAATAATGGAAATAAAAAACAGAAATAGAAAGAGAGATAAATAAACGAGAAATATAAGCAGAAAAAAAAATAGGAATTAAAGAAATGTAAAATAGAAGAATAAAAACTAGAAATAGAACTAGAAATAAAAATAAATTTAAATAAATTAAAAATAAATTAAAAGTAGCGATGGAGGGAGGGGGAGGGCCCTGCATGGAGACAAATCCAGCAAACCCCAAAGAAATCCCCAAAATGAGAATTTTACACCAAAAATCCAAATTAAATAAGGCCAGAAAAGCGCAGGGCAAGAGGAGCTTTGGGGCTGCAAGGGTTAATTCTTAATGAGCTGCGGCTGAATATTAATTAATTCATTAATTCGCTAATTAACCCCGTGCAGGCCGCGGGGTGGGACCGGGACTGGGGGAAGATCCTGAAAATTCCTAAAAACCCCTAAAAATTCGTCAAAAACCCCGAAAAAAGGGCAAAGTGGGGGTCGGGAAGGGCCCCGGGGCTGTCCCCAATTACCAGCAGCGCATTAATGAATTACGGGCAGCTCATTAATTAGCGGCAGCTCGTTAACGACGGCCCTGCCCGCGCCGCCCCTCCGCGCATGCGCGGCCGCCTCACGCCGTCATTTCATTATTTCCGGCAAAGTCCGTTTTTAAACATCTTAAACATTTAAACTCCGTTTTTAAACATCTTAAACATTTAAACTCCGTTTTTCAACATCTTAAACATTTAAACTCCGTTTTTAAACATTTTAAACATTTAAACTCCGTTTTTAAACATTTTAAACATTTAAACTCCGTTTTTAAACGTTTCCCCTCAGTTCGCTCCCGTTTTAACCTCGGTTTTGCGCCGTTTCCCCGCAAACCAACCCCAATTTGGGATTTCAACTCCCGTGCTCCGAACCGTGCCGGAGCGAGGCGTCGAGAGGGAGGGGAAAAAAATCCGATTTTTTTGGTTCGTTTTTTTGGTTGTTTGTTTGTTTTTTCGACCGAAAATCGCCGGTGGTTTTTGTGGTTTTTGTGGGTTTTTTTTTTTCATTTTTGTATTTTTAGAGAATTTTTTTTGTATTTTTAGAGTTTTTTTTTTTTTTTTTTTTTTTTTGGCGGTGTTTTCATTTTTTTTTATTTTTTTTTTTTTAATTTATTTTTCTGTCACTCTCTCCGCCTCGCTCCTTCCCCCGCCCGCTGCATCATCATCATCATCATCATCATCACCACCATCATCATCCTCGGGCTCTGCATCATCTGAGCCAATGGGCGAACACTTACCGGGCTCCCGGCTCCCCCTTCCCTCCTGCCCGGCCTTTTTTCCTCCTTTTTCCTCTTTTTTTCCTCTTTTTTCCTTTTTTTTCCTCTCTTCTCCCTCTTCCCGCCGCTCCGGCTCCGCGCAGCCAACATAAAAAAAAACGGGAAAAAAAAAAAACCAAAAATAAACGGCGCAAAAAAAGCGCCCGAAAATTCGATTTGCAGAGCGCAAAAAGAAAAAGAAATAAAAAAAAACCCAAACAGCTCGGCCGGCAGGAACGGGGAGGGGGAAAATGGGGAAAAAGGGGGAAAAAGGGGGAAAATGGGTGGAAAAAAGGCGATTTTGGGGTGGGGAATGAGGGGGAAAAAAAGGGGATTTTGGGGTGGAAAATGGGGGGGAAAGGGGGAAAATGGGGGGAAAAAAGGCGATTTTGGGGTGGGGAATGAGGGGGGAAAAAAGGGGATAATGGGGGGGAAAAGGGGGAAAATGGGGAGAAAAAGGGGGAAAATGGGGGAAGGGAAAGGCGATTTTGGGGTGGGGAATGGGGGGGGAAATGGAGGGGGAAAAGGGGGAAAATGGGGGGAAAAAAGGGGATTTTGGGGTGGGGAGTGAGGGGGGAAAAAGGGGATTTTGGGGTGGGAAAAAAGGGGATTTTGGGGTGGGGAATGGGGGGAAAAAGAGGATTTTGGGGTGGGAAAAAAGGGGATTTTGGGGTGGGGAGTGAGGGGGGGAAAAGGGGATTTTGGAGTGGGGAATGGGGGGAAAAAAGGCGATTTTTGGGTAGGGAATGAGGGGGGGAAAGAGGGGATTTGGGGTGGGAAAAAAGGGGACTTTGGGGTGGGGAATGGGGGGAAAAAGAGGATTTTGGGGTGGGAAAAAAGGGGATTTTGGGGTGGGGAATGGGGGAAAAAAGGCGATTTTTGGGTAGGGAATGAGGGGGGGAAAGAGAGGATTTTGGGGTGGGAAAAAAGGGGATTTTGGGGTGGGGAATGGGGGAAAAAAGGCGATTTTTGGGGTGGGAATGAGGGGGGGAAAGAGAGGATTTTGGGGTGGGAAAAAAGGGGATTTTGGGGTGGGAGAAAAGGGGATTTTGGGGTGGGAGAAAAGGGGATTTTGGGGTGGGGAATGGGGTGAAAAAAGGCGATTTTGGGAGCGCCGCGCGCGGAGGAGGCGCCGGGCCGGCCCCGAGGGGAGGGAGGGAGGGCCGGGAGGAGGCGGCGCCGGCCGCAAAGCCGGGAATGGCGAAATGCCCAAAAACAATCCCGGCCTGGGGGCCCCGTGCGGGCAAAAACCGCCGGAAAACACCCGGGAAAAAATAAGGGAAAAAATTGAAATATCGGGGCTTGCAGCCCGGTAAAAAAAAAAAAAAAAAAAAAAAAAAAAAAAAAAAAAAAAAGAGGAAAAAAAAATAATTAAATATTAAATTAACGCGTTAAAAATAAAGCAAAAAAAAAAAAAGGATTTTAAAAATTGGTTTTAAAATAGATTTAAAGATGGGTTTAAAGATAAGGTTAAAGATAAAGTGAAAGGAAAATTTAAAGGTAAATGAAGGGTTAAATCAAAGATAAAATTAAAGGCAAATTTAAAGTTAAAAATACATTTAAAGATACAATAAACAACGCATTTAAAAATACGTTTGAAGGTAAATTTAAAGGTAAAGTTAAAGACAATATTGAAGATATTAAAGATACATTGGAAAATAAATTTAAAGACACATTAAAAAACAAATTTAAAAATATATTAATAAACGAATTAAACGATGAATTTGAAAAGACATTTAAAATATGTTTAAGGATAAAATTAAAGATGAAATTGAAGGCGAAACCGAAAGACGAAATTAGAGATATATAAAATAAATAAATTAAAATCCAACTCCAACCCGCCGCCGCCGCGCGGCCCGGACGCGCGCTGAGCCCCCCCAGACGCGCCCCGAAGGGCCCAAAAAAGCCCCAAAAATGCAATTTTGGCCGCAAAGGCCGCGCAGCGCCGGAGCGGCCGGGCGGTCGGAGGCAGCCGGAGTGCGGGGAGTCCTGCGAGCAGCCGCGAGAAAAAGTTCACGTTCACGGCCGGGCTCCACATGACTTCCCGCGGCCAATCCAACTTGGGATCCAGTCGTAAACTTTTATTGCTCAGCTGTAAATTTTCCGCAAACAACCCGGAATGCGCCGCACTTCTGCGTGACGAGTGCAAACGCTGCGTCGCCATGTTCCGCCCCGATTTCCCCGGCTTTTACCCCTTTGCTTTTACCCTTTTCAAACCCTATTTTGGTTTTTTTGTTGTGTTTTTTTGTTGGTTTTTTGGGGTTTTTTTTTACCTCTCCCATGCCCCGCTGGCGTTGGTGGAAATCTCACTTTAAGGGTTCGAACGGATTGAATTTTTTTTGGGTTTAGGTCGCTCGCTGGGGCTGGGGGGAAATGTTGATTTTGATTTTCGTTTTTTCCTGGTAGGGGTTAATCGGGGGAAAAGGGGCGAAAAAAAGGAGAAAATGCAAAAAGCGCAGCGCGCCTGCGGTGGGGGAATAAATCTATAAAACAGCGAGATGAAATGAATTTAAGTCAATGGAAAATACGCACAAAAAAAAAAGGGGGGGAATGGGAATTTAGCGGGGCCGCATTGCCCTCCCTGCTCCGGGTGTGTCCAGCACTCCAAAATTGCCATTTCCACCCCAAAATTACCATTTTCCACCCCAAAATTGCCATTTCCCCACCCCAAAATTACCATTTTCCACCCCAAAATTGTAGTTTCTCCCCCAAAATTACCATTTCCACCCCAAAATTGCCATTTCCCACTCCAAAATTGCCATTTCCCACCCCAAAATTGCCATTCCTCACCCCAAAATTGCCATTCCTCACCCCAAAATTGCCATTTCTCACCCCAAAATTGCCATTTCCCACCCCAAAATTACCATTTTCCACACCAAAATTACCATTTCCCACCCCAAAACTCCCATTTCCCACCCCAAAATTGCCATTTCCCACCCAAAAGTTGCCATTTCCACCCCAAAATTGCTATTTCCCCCCCCCAAAATTGCCGTTTCTCCCCCTAAATTGCCATTTTCCACCCCAAAATTGCCATTTCCCACCCCAAATTTTCCCCTTTTCCTTCCCGATCCTGAGGAGAACAAGAAAACCCCAAATTCCTCCCCAAATTCCGCCCCAAATCGGGATTTTTTTCCCCGGCCCCTCTTTGCCCAAATCCGCCGTCCCAAATAAAAAAATCCGAATTTTTATTTTCCCCCTTTTGTGTTCCCCAGCGGGGGCGGCAATTTTGGGGCGGAATTTGTGTTTTTTTTTGTTTTTGTTTTGTTTGTTTTTTCCATATTATTTTTATTATTTTTGTGCGTTCCTTTTTAAAAATTAATATTATTTAAATTTTATTTTATTTTATTTTTTTCCCCCTGCCCGGGGGGCGCGGAAGGGGCCGGAAGATCTGGGATTTTGGGGAAATTTTGCCGATTTTGGCTTGGCCTTGTCCGCGCCTGCTCGGCGAACCACAACCAGGTCCTCGCCCCCCAAAAACCCCAAACCCGCCCTTCCCTCCCCAAAATCCTCCTTTAAAAAACCCCAAAATCCTCCCCGAAAAACCCCTAAAATCCTCTTCAATCCCCACCGCCAACAGCCCCTCCGGCTGTAAAAAAAAACCCAAAAAATTCAAATTATTCCCATTTTTCTGCTTGTTTTTATGGCAGAACCGGCCCCGTTTTCCCCGGCGGGTAATTAATTTAATTTTAATTAATAAAACGCGCCCGCGGCGGCGGCGGGGGGAGGATTTATTTGCCTTTATTTGCCTTTTTATTTGTCTGTATTTGTGTTTTTTTCCCGCCTGTCTGGGCCGCCCGAAGGACACAAAGGTTGTAACGCCACCGGATGGACGGGAAATTCCTTTTATTCGCTTTACAAACCACCAATAAATTTTATAACAGGTAATTAAAAGTTACGAGGGGGGAAGGCTCCCAGCACAATGGAGATCCCGTTTTGGTTGTTTTTTCCCCTTTTTTTTTCCCCACCATAATAAATTCCAAAAAGGGGAAAAAAAAAACAAAAAACAAAAAAACAAAAACAAAACAAAAAAAAAGCAAAAAAAACCGCGAAAAAACCCACACCAAACCCCCACTGAAAACACCCCCCAAAAAAATAAAATTTTGATGGCAAAAGCCAAAAAGCCACAAAGCCCCCACTGAAAACACCAAAAAAAATTTAAAAATTTGGATGGGAGCGAATTTTTGCGGCCGTTTCCGCCACCGCCCTCCGCTCCGAAAATTAACGATGGGATTTCAGCAGAAATAAAATAAAATAAAAAAAACCCAAACATTTTAAAATATGTGAATTAAAGGAAAACCCGGGTTTAACCGAATAAACGGGAATTTGCGTTTTTTTTTTTTTTTTTTTTTTAATTTCTAATTTTAAACGCCCAAACCGGCGGAGTTTCCATCCCCGCCTCTCCGAGCTTAAAACACACACACACACACACACACACACACACAAAAAATGAAAATATAGCGAGGGAAAAGGAAAAAAAAAAGGGAAATTAACGCTCCAGAAATTCCTTGTCTCGCCGATATTCGGGACGGAATAAAAAAATGAACGAATTAAAATTAAATTAATTACCCGCCGGCGAAAACGGGGCCGGTTCTGGCATAAAAACAAGCGGAAAAATGGGAATAATTTGAATTTTTTGGGGTTTTTTTTTACTGCTGGAGGGGCTGTTGGCGGTGGGGATTGAAGAGGATTTTAGGGGTTTTTCAGGGAGGATTTCGGTCATTCCGCTAATTTCGGTCATTCCGCTAATTTCGGTCATTCCGCTAATTCCGGTAATTCCGGTGATTCCGCTCATTTCGCTCATTTCGCTCATTCCGCTCATTTCACTCATTTCACTCATTTCACTCATTTCTCTCATTTCACTCATTTCGCTCATTTCACTCATTTCTCTCATTTCACTCATTTCACTCATTTCACTCATTTCACTCATTTCACTCATTTCTCTCATTTCTCTCATTCCGCTCATTTCGCTCATTTCTCTCATTCCGCTCATTTCACTCATTTCACTCATTTCTCTCATTTCACTCATTTCACTCATTTCACTCATTTCACTCATTTCACTCATTTCACTCATTTCACTCATTTCACTCATTCCGCTCATTCCGCTCATTTCGCTCATTTCTCTCATTCCGCTCATTCCGCCGCCAGGATCATTTCGATTTAAATCCCCCCATAAAAAACCCGGCGCGAAAAGAAAAAAGGGGGGGGGAAAAATAAAAAAAAATCCAATTTTTCTCATTTCAGCCGAGCGGGTGTTCGGCTCGAGAAAATCAACGTTTCTCTCTTTTCTTTTTTTTCCCACCCCCCCCCCCCCCAAAAACTAAAATTCCAAAAGCGATTCCATCGCTCCAAGCGCGGGGATAATGAAATGTCAGCGCGGGGGGACGGGGAGCAGCTCGGCTTTCCCCACGACAAACGCGCCGCAAAAAATCGCTTTCGCCGCCTTCATTATGGTTATTTTCAGCCGCTTTTTTCGCTTTATTATGATCATTTTCAGCCGCTTTTTTCGCTTTATTATGATCATTTTCAGCCGTTTTTTCCGCCTTTATTATGATCATTTTCAGCCGCTTTTTTCGCCTTTATTATGATTATTTTGAGCCGGTAGTTTCGCCTTTATTATGATTATTTTGAGCCGCTTTTCCCGCCTTTATTATGATTATTTTCAGCCGCTTTTTTCACCTTTATTATGATTATTTTGAGCCGCTTTTCCCGCCTTCATTATGATTATTTTGAGCCGCTTTTTTCGATTTTTTGTTATTATTTTCAGCCGCTTTTCCCGCCTTTATTATGATTATTTTGAGCCGCTTTTTTCGCCTTTATTATGATTATTTTGAGCCGCTTTTCCCGCCTTTATTATGATTATTTTCAGCCGCTTTTTTCGCTTTATTATGATTATTTTGAGCCGGTATTTTCACCTTTATTATGATCATTTTCAGCCGGTATTTTCACCTTTATTATGATTATTTTGAGCCGCTTTTCCCGCCTTTATTATGATTATTTTCAGCCGCTTTGATGAGTTCCCCGTCTCCTCCCCGCCGAGCGTTGTACAGATAATTTTAATTTTGTTTTTTTTTCCGAGGAGACAAAGCAGAATATCTTTAATTTTCTTAATTTTCCCCCCTTTCTTTTTGTTTTTTTTTTTTTTTTTTTTTTTTTTTTTTTTTTGCGGGTTTTTACGGTTTTTTTACGGTTTCCTCCTTTGACCCCTTGTAGGAAATCTCCTGGTGGGAAAACCGCGAGGAATATTCCCCCAAATTCCGATTTTTTAGCGCAAACCCGCGCGTTTCTGGCTGATGAACCCCAAACCTTCCCCGCCCGCCTCTAGCACGGAGAAAACCCAGAATAATTCGAATTTTTCGGGATTTTTTTGGGGGGAAACCTCCCGGATTTGGGGATTTCGGGTGATTTCCGAGCATCCCTCGAAATTCCCATTTTTGGGGCGTTTTTCCTCTTCTCAACCCCATTCCAGAGGCAAAATTGGGCTGAAAATTCACATTCCCACGCAAATTCACATTCCCACGCAAGTCCCGAGTTTTGGCTCTGGTTTTTCCTTTTTCCCCCCTTTTTTACACCTTTTTTCCCAAATTTTCCCCGTTTCTTTCCCTTTTTTCCTTCTCCTTTCCAATATCCACCAACTCCAACCCTTTCAGGGAATTCCCTTCATTCATCACTTAAAAATCGAGGAGGAAAAAAAGGGGGAAAATTAAAGAAATTCAGCCCAAAAGTCGAATTCGAGGGGATTTTGGGGAACGTTTGGGGATTTTCATCATTTTGGATAGAGGAGGGCAGAGTCCTTTGGAGGGGAATAAAATCAAATATCCCGAAAATTAAATTAAATGGAATAAAATACAAACGTGCAGCAGTGGGGAATAGCGGGATTAATAATTGCAATTATCAAAAGACTAATAAAATAATTATTAATAAGAATAATTCTATTAATAAAGTGCTTTCTGTGCTGTCTGTAGAGGAAAAAAAGGAGAATAAAAACCGCAATTTTTCCCCTCTGAGGGAAAGAAAAGAACCAAAGAATGAATAATTAATGAATTAATAACAAACTAATGAAATTAATTCCCGATTTTTCCATTTTTTTGTCCAAAATCGCCGCAATTCCACCCAAAATGCCGGCAGGAAGAGGCGCCTCCCGCCCCATCCCCGTTATTTCCCGTGGGGTTTTTTACCAAAAACCCCAAAATTCCCAAATTTCCCTCACCCGACCCTTCCCAGAGGCGACAAAAAAGCTCCAAAAACGCCAAAATCCTTCAATATTTGGATTTTATTGCGATTTTCCCGCCGCTCCCGGCGGGCGATTCACAGCGAATTTCAGGAGGATTTTGGTAATTTCATTTATTTCGGTTTTATTTCGGTTTTCCTGCCCCGCGGGCCGCGGGATCCTCAGCAATTGCCCCAAATCTCGGGATTTTCCCCCAAAATTCGGATTTTCGGTGGGTGCTGACGCAGAGACGCCGCCGCTCTCGCTTCGAATTTTAATTCTTTCATTGGAATGAATTTGAATTATTCCTGGGCGCAATGCTGATCCACGCTGGCTTTTTTCTTCATTTTTTCCTTTTTTCCCCCTTTTTTAATGTATATTTTGAATATTTTCCCATCGGAAATCCGGAGGTGGAACACTCAGAAAGACAAGCTCGCTTTTTTAATCATCATTTTATTTTTATTATTATTATTATTATTTTCATTTTTTTTGTACATAAAAACAGACGACGACTTTTTTTTTTTTTTTTTTTTGGAACATATTTTTTTCCGGAAATTTTTTTTTTTTTAATTAATTTTTTCCCTTTTTTTTTTTTTTTTTTTTAATTTTTTTTTTTATTTTTTCCGTTTTCCCGAGCATGAACAGATAAAAGTCAAGACAAATAGATAATAATAATAATAATAACTCTACATTCAGTGCAATTGGTTCCTACGCTACTTTATAAGCACAATAAAATAAGAACAATACTGTGCGTTCTCAACTAGGCAGTTTCAGTTGTTGGGGTTTTTTATTTTTTTTTTTAATTTTTTTTTTAATTTTTTTTTTAAATTTTTTTTAATTTTCTTTTTTTTTCATCATCATCATCATCATCATCATGAAGAATTAATTATTTCCAAGAAAATAAGCAGCAACAAACGACAATAAAACCGCATTACAAATACTTCCAAAGCATGACTCCTTCTATAGGTAGTGATAAGTACAATACAGGGGTTTTTTTTTTTATATTTTTATTATTATTTTTAATTATCATTATTATTATTAATTATTATTATTTTTTTTGGCTACTTAGTAGCTTGCATCGGGGCCGCTCGCTCTCGTCCTGGTTTGTTCTAAATTGAAATTTTTTCGGAGCGAATTTGTCGGTCTGGAAGCCCCTGGCCCTGGTTTGCTTAATTAGGGTCGGTAATTAAATTATTGCAGGTTTCCCCTTTAGGTAGCACAGGAAGAGCTCGGAGCGCTCACGGACAGCGGGTGGGAAAACGGGGAAAAAACGGGAAAAAACGGGAAAAAACGGGGAAAAACGGGAAAAAACGGGGAAAATGTGGAATAACACTGAAAAAAAAAACCGTGGAAAACGTGAAATAACACTGAAAAAAAAAAATCCCATGGAAAATACTTTAGAAAAATATGGAATAACGCTGAAAAAAAAGAAAAAACAAACCATGGAAAACGCTGGAAAAACCCGGGGAAAATAACGGGAAAAATGTGGGGAAACGGGAAAAAGGATGGAAGGTAAAGGGAGGGGTGTGCGGGTTCCCAAAAATTCCTGAAAAAAGGAGAATTTGGGGCTGGGCCCCGCAGGGAAAAGGGAAAATTCCGGTGAAAATTCCGGGGAAAATCCGAGAAAATTCGGGAAAAAACAAGCCGGGGTGGTTGGGGAGAGTGAGGGGGGGAAAATCCTTAAAAAAGCAAAAATCGCCCCAAAAAAAACCCCAATAAAGGCGGGGCAAAGTCAAAGGTGTTTGAATAAACTCGAATTTGGGACATTTTGCTCCCATTTCGCGCCCCCTCTTTGGAATAATTCGGTTGTTTCAGGTTTTATCCTTTAATTCCATTTTTAATCCTATTTTTCCCCCCTTTTTTCAGCTCGTTTATGGAATTTTATAAAGGGAATGGGAAAAAAAAAAAACAAAACCGCAAATAAAGGAAATTTAGATTAAAAATGCTCCCAAAATCCAAATTTGGGCCGAGCGATGGCGTTTCCATCCCAGCCTGGATTAATCACTCTCACAATTCCATTTTTAATCCAATTTTCCCCCCCAATTTATGGACCTGAAAAAGAAGGGGAAAAAAGGGGGGGAAATGGGAGAAAAAAGCAGGAATTGGGGATTTTCTGTGAGAGTGAAAAAGGGAAATCCCAAATTTGGGACCAGCCCGGGTTATGGACTCGGTTCAGCTGCGTAATTTCATTTTTAATCCGATTTTTTTCCTCCAATTGTGGAACAAAAAAAGGGGGGAAAACAGGTAAAAATGGGGGGGAAATGAGGGGAAAATATTAAAAAAGGGGGAAAGAATAAATGACTTTAAAAAATAAAGAGGGAAAAGGATAAAAAGGAGGGGAAGGATTGAAAAGAGGGGAATTATTTAAAAAAAAACCCGGGGAAATGGATAAAAAAGGATAAAATACTAAAAAATGAGGGGGGGAAGGAAAGGGTGTTTAAAGGGGAAAAAAAGGGGAGAAGAAGGGAAAATGGAGGGGAAATAAAGGATTTTAGAAAGGGGTAAAAAAAGATAAAAATGGGGATAAAATAGAGGGAAACGGGGGGGAAAGGGAGGGGAAAAGGGGAAAATGTGGAAGGACGGGGGAGAAATGGGTGGGGAAAAGGAGGAAAATGAGAGAAAAGGGGGAAATTAGGGAAAAATGGGGAAAAAAATTAGGAAAAAAAAAGGAGGAAAAATTAGGAAAAAAGGAGGAAATTAGGAATAAAAGGAGGAAAAAAATTAGGAATAAACGGGGGAAAGATTAGGAATAAAAGGAGGGAAAATTGGAAAAAATGAGGAAAAAATTAGGAATAAATCGGGGAAAATTGGGGACAAGGAGGGAAAAATTAGGAAAAAAGGGGAAAAGGAGGGAAAAATAGGAATAAATGGGGGAAAACTGGAAAAAAGGAGGGAAAAAATAGGAAAAATGGGGAAAAATTGGAAAAAGGTAGGGAAAAATTAGGAATACATGGGGGAAAAATTAGAAAAAGAGGAGGAAAAAATTGGAAAAAAGGGGAGGAAAAAGTCAGAAAAAAATGGGAAAAATTGGGAAAAAGGAGGAAAAAATCAGAAAAAAATGGGAAAATTTGGAAAAAAGGAGGAAAAAATCAGAAAAAATGGGAAAATTTGGAAAAAAGGAGGAAAAATGGGAAAAATTGGGAAAAAAAATGAGGAAAAAGTCAGAAAAAAATGGGGAAAATTGGGAAAAAGGAGGAAAAAATCAGAAAAAAATGGGAAAAATTGGGGAAAAAGGAGGAAAAAATGAGGATAAAAAGGAGGAAGCAAAGGAACAAAGGGTTTTAAGCCCCGAAGCTGAGCACTCGGGGCAGAGCCCCCCGCCCCCAGCCCCGCGCCCCCCTCGGCATCGCCCGCTCTGCCCCGGCCCCTCCGACGCCCTCAGGGCGCCGCCCGCTCCTTGCTCTCGTCCTTGTCCTCCTCCTCCTTCTCCTCCTCCTCGTTGCCTTCCTCCTCCGCCTTCTCCTCGTCGCCGCGGGCGGCCCCGGGCAGTTTGTCCTTGTTGTTCTCCTTCTTCCACTTCATGCGCCGGTTCTGGAACCAGATCTTCACCTGGCGCTCGCTCAGCCCCAGCGCGTGCGAGACCTCGATGCGCCGCTTGCGCGTCAGGTACGGGTTGAAGAGGAACTCCTTCTCCAGCTCCAGCGTCTGGTAGCGGCTGTACGTCTGCCGCCCGCTCCGCCTGCCCGGGGCTGCGGGAAAAATGGAATTTGTATTAATTTATTGGGGTTTGTGGGGAAAAAATGTGATTTTTTATAGTGTTTATAGGGGGTTTTGGGTAAGGGTTGAAGAGGAACTCCTTCTCCAGCTCCAGCGTCTGGTAGCGGCTGTACGTCTGCCGCCCGCTCCGCCTGCCCGGGGCTGCGGGAAAAATGGAATTTGTATTAATTTATAGGGCTTTGTGGGGAAAAAATGTGATTTTTTATAGTGTTTATAGGGGGTTTTGGGTACGGGTTGAAGAGGAACTCCTTCTCCAGCTCCAGCGTCTGGTAGCGGCTGTACGTCTGCCGCCCGCTCCGCCTGCCCGGGGCTGCGGGAACAATTAAATTCTTTATTAATTTATTGGGGTTTTGGGGGAAAAAGGTGATTTTTTATAGTATTTATAGGGAAAAAATGTGATTTTTTATAGTGTTTATAGGGGGTTTTGGGTACGGGTTGAAGAGGAACTCCTGCTCCAGCTCCAGCGTCTGGTAGCGGCTGTACGTCTGCCGCCCGCTCCGCCTGCCCGGGGCTGCGGGAAAAATGGAATTTATATAAATTTATTGGGGTTTATAGTGTAAAAATGTGATTTTTTATAGTGTTTATAGGGAGTTTATAGGGAAAAAAAGTGATTTTTTATAGTATTTATAGGGGTTTTTGGGTAAGGGTTGAAGAGGAACTCCTTCTCCAGCTCCAGTGTCTGGTAGCAACTGTAAGTCTGAGGGGAAAATGGAACTTTTTATAAATTTATAGGGTTTTTTTTGGGGAAAAAAGTGATTTTTTATAATATTTATAGGGGGTTTGGGGGGAAAAAATGTGATTTTTTTTGTGGAATTTATAGGTTTTTTGGGGGGGAATAAATGATTTTTTAATGAAATATATAGAGTTTATTTTTTGGGGGAAATGGAATCAATATATATATATAAAATATATATATTATATAATATAATATATATGTTATAATTTTATATATTATATATATTATATATAATATATAATATAATATAATATATATATATTTTTATATATATATATAGGGATTTGGGAGGAAAAATAGAATTTATATATATATATAGGATTTTTGTGGGGAAAAATAGAATTAAATATGTATATATAGGGGGAAAAATAGAATTAAAATATATATATTGGGGGGAAATTAATTAAAAAATATATATAGGGTTTCTGGGGGGAAAAGGGAGGGTAAAGAGAATTGTTTTAAAATGTATAGGACTTTTGGGAAGGAAATGGTAACAATTTGGGGTTGGTTTGGCTTTGAGAAGGTAAAGAAATGCCCTCCCAAGGAACAACAACAAAAAAAAAAAAAGAAAAAGAAAAAAAACCCGACCCAAACAAACAAAAACAACACAAAAGAACGACAACAAAAAACCTACAGGACAACAGCAAAAAAACCCCAGAAATAAGGAAAAAAAAAAAAAAAAACCAGAAAAAATTCCCCAAAATCCCCTTAGAATAACAATAATAACAATAATAATAATAATAACAACAATAATAATAATAAACAAAAAAACCCTGAGAAACCAACTCCCTCTAACAACCCCGCAAAATTAAAACCCATAACCCCCGAGAAACCCCAAAATCCCCACAAAAAGCCCAAAGAAACCTCACAGAAAAGAGCCCAAACTTCTCCCCCTGCTCCGCAAAAACGCCAAAATTCCCATTTTTCGCCTTTCCCCGCCCCCTTTGGCCCTGTTTCAGTCCCTTTTCCCCCATTTCTCGTCCTTTTCTCGTCTCTTTTTTGCCCCTTTTCACCCCCTTCTCACCTCTATTTCATTCGCCCTTTTCACCCCTTTTTCCATCCCTTTTTGTTTACCCATTTCTCACCCCTTTTTTGCCCTTTTTCACCCCTTTTTGCCCCATTTCTCACTCATATTTTGCCTCTTTTTCTCACCCCCATTTTTTGCCCCTTTCCACCCCTTTTTAACCCAAATTTTCCCCTTTTTTGCCTTCCCCCCCCCCCCCCGTCACACATAAAGACCCTTCCCAAAGGGGGAAAAATCCCCAAAAAATCAATTTTTCCCTAGGAAAGGAGCATTGTTCACCTCAAAACCCTCAGCGGCCTCTTTCACCCTTATTTTTAAATTGTATTTTAATTTTTCTCTTCTTTCTTTCTTTCTTTCTTTCTTTCTTTCTTTCTTTCTTTCTTTCTTTCTTTCTTTCTTTCTTTCTTTCTTTCTTTCTTTCTTCTTTTTCTCCTTTTTTCACTCTTTTTCTCCTCATTCTTTCCTTTTCCCTCCCCATTTTCCCTTTTTCCTTCCCTTCTCCCCCTCATTTTCCCCTTTTCTTTCCCATTTTCCCTCATTCTTCTTCCCTCCCCCTTTTCTTTCCCTTTTTCCCTTTTCCTTCCTTTCCCCCCCCTTTTTATTTTCCTTTTTTTCCCCTTTTCTTTCCTTTCTCCCTTTTCTTCCCAATTTTCCCTCATTTTTCCCTTTTTCCCCCATTCTTCCTCTCCCCCCAAACCCCAAAATTCGCTTTCCATTTTCCCCACATTCACCCCAAAATTCGCTTTCCATTTTCCCCACATTCACCCCAAATTTCCCTTTTCATTTTCCCCACATTCACCCCAAAATTTCCATTTTCCCCACATCCACCCCAAAATTCCCTTTCCATTTTCCCCACATCCACCCCAAAACGCACACAGGGACGGGGGCTGGGATCTCCTTTTTCTTTGCCCAAATTTTTGTCCAAAATCTCCGTTTTTCCCCCCAAAACCGCCCCAGACCCGCGGATTTTCCTCCTCCTCAGCAATCCCAGCATAGAGGAGGCAAAAAACGCCCAAAAAAACCCCAAAACAAAGCAGGAAAAAAATTAAAATAAAAGCAGCTGCGGCCGCGGCCCGGCGCTAATGAGAAAATCCATTTATTTTGGGGGAAAAAAGCGCAGATCCGGCTGCGGGTCAAAGCTCGGATAAATAAATTACCAAATAAATTACCAAATAAATTACCAAATAAATTATCATTTTCCTCCGGCGCAGCCCCCGGGCCGCGTCCCCTCGCCCGCAGCCACAATTCTTCCCTTTTTTCCCTTTTTTCCCTTTTTTTGGGTTTTTTTGGACGCTTTGGATTGTTTGTTTTTCGCCCTAAAATGCCGCGCATGGTTCGAATTACCCGCGGCTGAAATTTGAATTATTTCCCTCCTTTTCCCCTCGGTTTGCAGGCTGGGGTTTCATTTATTTCTTTTGAATTTTCCTGGCTGTTTTTAAATTGCTTTTTAATTTTAATTTTAATTTTTAATCCCAACCTCGCAGCCCCAGGCTGAGGGTTTTTTTAATTTTAATTTTAATTTTAATTTTAATTGTAATTTTAATTTTAATTTTAACCTTAATCTTAATTTTAATTGTAATTTTAATTTTAATTTTTTTTTTAATTTTTTTTTCCCCCCTCCCCTGCTGCAACTTTTTCCCTCCGGAGGAAGGAAAACACCAAATATATACAAATAAAATAAAAACACTAAATAACACCAATAAAAAAAAGCACTAAATAACACAGATATAAACATGAACTAACAACAAGAATTAATTTAAAAATAAATATAAACCTATAAAAAATTAGGAAATCCTCCGGAGGGGGTCCCGCCTCCGCGGCTGCGTCTCCCAGCGGTTAAAATGGGGCATTTTTGACATTTTTGACATTTTTGACATTTTTAAGAGCGCTGCTCTTATCAACCTCGTGGGAGCCGTAACCTCCCAGCCAATCCTCCAGGCAAGCCATAAAAAAAAGCCCTAAAAAAAAATCCAAACTTTTACTTTTAGCTTTTTTTTTTTTTTTAAATTTTATTTCTTTTTTTTTTTTTTTTTTTTAAGGGAATCCCCTCGTTTTGTCTTAGTAAAAAATATAGAAATATTCGAATATCTGGGTTAAAGCTGAGGTTGTTGTTGCTGTCATTTAAAAATAAATACGAAAAATAAATGTATTTATGGGGAAGTGGGGATGGGCGTGCTGGAGAGGGATTTTGGGATAAAAGCTCGGGATTTTGGGATAAAATATCAGAATTTTGGGGTAAAAACTCGGGATTTTGGGAGAAGAGGCCAGAATGTCAGAATTTTGAGCTGGAAGGTCTGAAATTGGGGATGAAAGGTCTGAAATTGGGGATAAAAGCCTGAGTTTGGGGATAAAAGCCTGAGTTTGGGGATAAAAGCCTGAGTTTGGGGATAAAAGCCTGAGTTTGGGGATGAAAGCCTGAGTTTGGGGATGAAAGCCTGAGTTTGGGGATGAAAGCCTGAGTTTTAGGATACGAGGCCGGAATTTCCGCCATAAAAAGTCTCAATTTTGGGAGCAGAGGCCGGAACGTGGAGGTGGAAGGTCGGAATTTTGGGACGAAAGGCCGGGATTTGGGGCTCCAAAGCCTGAATTTTGGGCTGAGAGGCCTCAATTTTGGCCTCAAAGGAGGGGATTTTGGGCTAAAACATTGGAAATTTGGGCCCCAAGGTGGGAATTGGGCTCACACGCGGCATTCCAGCATCTCCACACGCACCCACAGGCACCCAGCGAGGCACAAACAGCCCCAAAATGCCCCAAACCCCACAAAATCCGACCCAAACAACCCCAAATGCGACCTGACCTACCCCAAACAACCCAAACACGGCAATTCCGGCCCAAACAGCCCCAAATCCGACCCAAATCCAACCCAAACAACCCAACCTCTTTTTCTTTTCTTCTCCTTTCCCCCTCCCCTCCTTTCTCTTCCTTTTTCCCTTCTTTTTGCCCCTTTTTTCCTCATTTCCTCCTCTTTTGCCCCAATTCCTCTCCTGTCTCCTCTCCCCTCCCTCGGTCGCGTCCGAATGACCCAAAACTGACCCAAATCCACCCAAAAAGAGCCCGAATCCAACCCAAAGGCCAAACCCACCCCAAGCAGCACCAAACCCACCCAAAAAGAGCCCAACTGACACCAAAACCGCCCCAAATCCACCCCAAACACTGAACCCAACCCAACCAACACCAAACTCACCCCAAAGAGCCCCAAACCTCACCAGAACTGGCGAGACCATCAAAGATAGACCCAAAACCAGAAAGAAAACAACCCAAGCCCCTCCGGTCCAGAAAAACAAAACAAAACAAAAAAAAAACCCTCAGAAAACCCCCTAAAAACCCTGTAAAAACCACCCAAAAATTCCTTTACAAACAAATAAATAAAACCCCCCAAATACAAAAGACAACTCAAAAAAACTCCCCCCCCAAAAAAAACTCAAAAAATAAACTAAAAAACCCCCACCCTTACAAACCAAAAAAGCACCATCAAATAAACCTCAAAAATAACCAAAAAACCACCTCACGACCCCCAAAAAAACCCTTAAAAAACCCTCAAAAATTAACCAAAAAATACCCTTGGAAACCAAAACAGCACCTAAATAAACTCCCTGAAAAACCTTCAAAAATAACCCCAAAAAATGCCCTTAAAAACCAAAACAACACCCCAAAAAAAAACCCTAAAAAAACCCTTATCAATTAACACAAAAAATACCCTTAAAAACCAAAACAACACCCTAAGAAAACCCCCAAAAATACACTAAAAATTAACCCCAAAAAAACCTTAAAATTAACCCAAAAAACACCCTTAGAAACCAACACAACACCCAAAAAAACCCCCTAAAAATTAACCCAAAAAATACCCTTACAAACCAACTCAACGCCATTAAAAAACCCTCATAAAATAACCCTTTAAGCACCCTTAAAAACCAACACAACACTCAAAAAAACAACCCAAAAAAACCCTCAAAAAATAACCCAAAAAAACCCCTTAAAGATTAACCCAAAAAACACCCTCAAAAAACAGCTCAACGCCCAAAAACCCCTCAAAAAATAACATTAAAAAACCCCTATAAAAATAACCCAAAAAAAAAACCCTTAAAAACCAACGCAACGCTCAAAAACCCCTCAAAAAATAACCCAAAAAAACCCCTTAAAGATTAACCCAAAAAACACCCTCAAAAACCAACGCAACGGCCAAAAAACCCTCAAAAACTAACCCAAAAAAAACCCCTATAAAAATAACCCAAAAAAAACCCTTAAAAACCAGCGCAACGCCCAAAAACCCCTCAAAAAATAACAAAAAAAACCCTATAAAAATAACCCAAAATACCCCCTTAAAAACCAACGCAACGGCCAAAAAACCCTCCAAAACTAACCCAAAAAAACCCCTATAAAAATAACCCAAAATGCCCCCTCAGAAACCAACGCAACGCCCAAAAAAATCCCTCAAAAAATAACATTAAAAAACCCCTATAAAAATAACCCAAAATACCCCCTTAAAAACCAACGCAACGCTCAAAAACCCCTCAAAAAAATAACATAAAAAACCCCTATAAAAATAACCCAAAATACCCCCTCAGAAACCAACGCAACGCCCAAAAACCCCTCAAAAAATAACATAAAAAACCCCTATAAAAATAACCCAAAATACCCCCTCAGAAGCCAACGCAACGCCCAAAACCCCCTCAAAAAATAACCCAAAAAAACCCCTTAAAGATTAACCCAAAAAACACCCTCAAAAACCAACGCAACGGCCAAAAAACCCTCAAAAACTAACCCAAAAAACCCCCCTATAAAAATAACCCAAAAAAAACCCTTAAAAACCAGCGCAACGCCCAAAAACCCCTCAAAAAATAACAAAAAAACCCCTATAAAAATAACCCAAAATACCCCCTCAGAAACCAACGCAACGCCCAAAAAAATACCTCAAAAAATAACATTGAAAACCCCTATAAAAATAACCCAAAATACCCCCTTAAAAACCAACGCAACGGCCAAAAAACCCTCAAAAACTAACCCAAAAAAACCCCTATAAAAATAACCCAAAATACCCCCTCAGAAACCAACGCAACGCCCAAAAAAACCCCTCAAAAAATAACAAAAAAAAAAACCCTATAAAAATAACCCAAAAAAAACCCTTAAAAACCAACGCAACGCCCAAAAAAGCCCTCAAAAACCGAGGAAAAAAAAAATACAAAAAAAAAAAAAAATACAAAAAAAAAAAGAAGAAAATAAAATCAGCGCGCAGCAGACGGGGCAAAGCAAACCAAACGCCGTTTTCCCCGGCGGGAACGGACCCGAGCGCTCGCTCTCACCCACCGTGCGGCCGCATCCAGGGGAACATCAGGCTGGGCGACGCGCTCTGCCCCAGGTGCCCGCCTTGCCCTTCGGCCCCGCCGCCTCCTCCTCCTCCTCCTCCTCCTCCTCCTGCCGCGGCTTTGCAATCCGCGTAGGGCACCGCGGGCGCGTCCTGCTGCGCGCCGTACAGCGCCTGCCGCGGCAGCGCCTCGTAGCCGTAGAACTTGGAGGCATCGCCGGCGTGGCACGCCAGCGCGCAGCCCGCGTTCTGCTGGTAGCCCGAGGAGCCCGAGATGCCCGAGGCGGCGCCGTGGTGGAAGAACTCCTGCACGTGGTGCGGCGGGTGCTGGAAGGGCGGCGCGGCCCCGCCGGGCCCGTACAGGACGGCGGCGGCGGCGGCGGGGCCGCGGGCCACGCTCTGCGGGAAGCGGCAGTCGTAGTAGGGCGGCTCCAGGGAGTCGCCGCCTTTGTACTTGGAGAAGAGCGGGTTCACGAAGTAGGAACTCATGACCCTCGCATGCAAAAGCGGGGCGGGGGTGAGGGCAGGGAAGGGTTAAAGCGGGGATTGGGGTGGGGGGAAAGAGGGGTTAAAGTGGGGATTGGGGTGGGGGGAAAGAGGGGTTAAAGTGGGGATTGGGGTGGGGGGAAAGAGGGGTTAAAGTGGGGATTGGGGTGGGGGGAAAGAGGGGTTTAAAGTGGGGATTGGGGTGGGGGGAAAGCGGGGTTAAAGGGAGGGGGAGCGCGGGTGAAGGGACGGGGGAAGTGGGGTTGGTGCTGGGCGGAAAGTCAGCGCCGGCAGCGGGGGAAAACGAGCCTTGGGTTCCGGGGAAAATGAGGTTTAATTGTGGAGAAAATCAGGCTTAAATCTGGGGGGGGAAAAAAGCAGGTTTAAACCTGGGGGGAAATCAGCGTTAGGTCCCGGGAAAAATCAGCCTTGGGTCCCGGGAAAAATCAGCCTTGGTTCCGGGAAAAATCAGCCTTGGTTCCGGGAAAAAAATCAGCCTTGGGTCCCGGGAAAAATCAGCCTTGGGTCCGGGAAAAATGAGGTTTAATTGTGGAGAAAATCAGGCTTAAATCTGGAAAAAAAGCAGGTTTAAACCTGGGGAAAAATCAGCGTTGGGTCCCGGGAAAAATCAGCGTTGGGTTCCGGGAAAAATCAGCGTTGGGTCCCGGGAAAAATCAGCGTTGGGTGCAGGAAAAAATGAGGTTTAATTGTGGAAAAAATGATGTTTAAATCTGGAGAGAAATCAGCTTCAGTACCCGAAAAAAATCAGGTTTAAATCTGGGGAAAAAATCAGGTTTAAACCCGGAGAAAAATGAGGTTGATTTCCGGAAAAAATGAGGTTTGATTATGGAAAATATCAGGTTTAAATCTGGGGGAAAATGACGCTTAAACCTGGGGGGAAATTAGGTTTAGTTCCGGAAAAAATCAGGTTTAGTTCCGGAAAAAATGAGGTTTGATTAAGGAAAAAATCAGGTTTAAATCTGGGGAAAATGAGGTTCAGTTCCGGAAAAAAATCAGGCTTAATTGTGAGAAAAAGTCACGTTTAATTCCCGGGACAATCAGATTTGATTGTGGAGAAAAGTCCGGTTTAGTTCCGGAAAAAATCAGGTTCAATTGTGGAAAAGAGTCAGGTTTGGTTCCGGAAAAAATGAGGTCTAAATCTGAAAAAAAAAAGAGGTTTGCTTCTGGGAAAATGAGGTTTAAGTCCGGGGAAAATGAGGTTTAAATCCGGGGAAAAGCGCGTTTGATTCTGGGGAAAAATGAGGTTTAGTTCCGGAAAAGAATGAGGTTCGGTTGTGGAAAAAAAATCAGAGTTAACGACGGGAATAAAAGCAGGGTTAACTCTGAAATAAATCAGGTTTAAGGCTGGAAATAAAAGCAGGGTTAACCCTGATAAAAATCCGGTTAACTCTGATAAAAATCCGGTTAAACTCTGTAAAAAACGCCGGTAACTCTGCAAAGCAACGCGGGGTAACGCCGGTGAAATACCAGGTTTAACTCTGCAAAAAAATCCCGGTGAACTCCGATCAAGGATCCGCCTCGGTTCTGTGGAGATCCCGCTTTGATTCTCAAAAAAAAAAAAAAAAAAAAAAAAAAAAAAGGGGAAAAAAAAAAGGTGGGTTGTGGAAAAAAAAAAAAAAAAAAAAAAAACAGCGAAAAAAAAATTATCCGGGTTAATGCCGCGAAAATTCTTTCGAAAAGCTGCTTTAATCCTCAAAAAAAAAAAAAAAAAAAAAAAAAAAGTTAAATCCTGAAAAGCAGCACCGCTTTAGCCCTGCGAGAAACGCGCTTTAATCCTAAAAAGAAAGGGTTCAACTCTCTCTCAAAAAAAAAAAAAAAAATCCGCTTTAACCTAAAAAACAATAATAAATAAAACACCCAGCAAAGCGAGGTTTGCCCCTCTCACTGCTCAAGTCCTGCGCTGGTTTTTTTTCTTTCCTTATTTTTTCCTTTTTTTTTTTTTTTTTTTTTTTTAAAGAGCGGCTATATTTCTTTCATCCCTTTAGCAAAAAAAAAAAAAAAAAAAAAAAAAAAAAATTTAAAAAAATTTTTTGTTGCTGTTTTTTTTTTGTTGGATTTTTTTTTTTTTGTTTTTTTTTCTCTGGCGGGTTTGGCCTCTCCCGGTGAGGCTTTTTTTTTTTTTTTTTTTTTGGTTGGTTTTTTTTTTTTTTGTTTTGTTTTGTTTTTTTTTTCCTTGCTGGTATCGCAATATAATTATTATTATTATTATTATTATTGTTGTTGTTTTTGGGCAGTTTTGTGGCTGTCGCAGCGTTTGGCGGCGGCGGCTGCGCTGGGGCGCTCTCAGAGTCGCTCCATGGCGGCTCCGCTGCCCGAGGGAAGGGCAGGGAAGGAGGGAAGGGAGGGAGGGAAGGGAAGGAAGGGAAGGAAGGGGAAGGGTCGGGGGCGCCGCTCGCTCCTCCCGCCCGCCCCTCTCGCTCCCCGGCTCTCGATTCCCGCCGCGGCTCCGCTCCTCGCCTTTAACACCGCAGGCAAATTCCTCAAAATCCCGACGGTGCCGCGCTTTTTTTTTGCTTTTTTTTTTTTTTTTTTTTTTTTTTTTTTTTCCCCGCTGCTGCTTCTCCCTTCTTTTTTTTTTTTTTTCTTTCCTTTTTTTTAATATCTTTTTTCCCCTTCCTTTTCCCCCCCCTTCCTTTTCCCCCCCTATCCTTTTATTTCCCCCCTTTCCTTTATTTTCCCCTTTCCTTTTTTCCCCTTTCCTTTCTTTCCCTTTTATTTTTTTCCCTTTCTTTCTTTTTCCCCCTTTCTTTTCTTTTCCCTTCCTTTTTTTCCTTTCCCTTTTTTCCCCTTTCTTCCCTTTTTTCCCCTTTCTTTCATTTTTTCCCCTTCCTTTTCCCCCTTCCTTTCCTTTTTTTTTCTTCCCTTTTTTCTCCTTCCTTTTTTCCCTTTTCTTTTATTTTTCCTTCCTTTTTTTCCCCCTTCTTTTCCTTTTTTCCCCGCTTCCTTTATTTCTTCCCTTTTTTTTCTCCTTCCTCCCCCCCCCTTTTTTCTCCTTCTTTGTTTTCCTTCCCTTTTTCTCCTTCTTTTTTCCCCCCTTTTTTTCCCATCCTTTCTTTTCCCCTTCCATTTTTTCCCTTTTCTTTTTTTTCCCTCCCTTTCCCCCCTCCCTTTTTTCTCCTTCCTTTTTTTCCCCTTTTTGCCCCTCCTTTTTCCCCTTCTTTTTTTTTTCCCTTTCCTTTTTTCCCCCCTCCCTTTTCCCCCTCTTTTTTTCCCCCTCCTTTTTCCCTTTTCCCCCTCCTTTTCGTTTTTTTCCCCTTTTTTCCCCCAATCCCTCTCCCCTCCTCTCTCCTCACCCTCGCAGCGCCCAAATGACCCCAAAATTCCTCTTTTATCATTTCCGCCCAAAAAAACCCAAAAATCCGCGATCTCTTGGGGAGGGGGCGCCTGCAGAGCCCAACCCCCCCCCAAAAAAACCCCCAAAACCCCAAAACCCCCCCAAAAAACCCCAAAAATCCCCAATCCCCCCTTTTCCTTGCAGGTGACCCCGGGGTCACCCGCGCAGGTAAATCCCAAAGCGGGGGGATTTTGGGGTTGTTTTTGTTGGTTTTGTTGGTTTTGTCATTTCTGGGGGGTCCCACCATGCACAGGGCAGGGGGCCCTGGGGGGGTTCCTCTCTTTTCCCTGAATTTCCCAGATTTCCTCTCTTTTCCCTGAATTTCCCAGATTTCCTCTCTTTTCCCTGAATTTCCCAGATTTCCTCTTTCCCCCCCGATTTTTTGGCCTTTATTCCCTCCCCCCCCCCTTTATTCCCTCTTTTCTCCCCTTTTCCCCTCATTTTTCCCTTTTTTCCTTTTTTTTCCCCCTTTTTTACTTTTTCCCACCTTCTTTTCCCTTTCCCCCCTTCTTTTTTCTTCTATTTTCCTCCTATTTTCCCTTTTATTTTCCTTTTTTCCCTTCTCCCCTTTTTCCCCTTTTTTCCCTTTTTCCTCTTTCCCTCCTATTTCCCCCCTCATTCTCCTTTTCCCCCTCAATTTTCTCCCTACTTCTCCCTTTCCCCCCCCCCCCCCTATTTTTCCCATTTTTCCCCCCATTTTTCTCTCTGTCCCGCTGCCGCTCGGAATCCACCAACCAAAAACCCCCCAAAAAAAACCCAAAATGAGCGAAAATCCCGGGAATTTCCCCCCCCCTCACCACCTCTGGATCGGCCTCTCCTCGCTGTGCTGGGGCGCGAATAAATCCACAAAACCGCGGGGGTTTTATTCCCATTTTATTCCGTTTTATTCCGTTTATTCCCATTTTTCACCCCAATTTCCCCCCGCCTCCCTTTTCCCCTCGTTTAACCCAATGCTCCGGGCGGAATTCCGAGGGGAGAAATTCCAATTTTTGGTGTAAAAATTCCGCTTTGGAGGCAAAGTCAGGCCGCCCTTTGTGCGCGCTGCGGAAACAAAAACACCACCGAACCCACCCCGACCCATTTTCCCCCTTTTCCAGCCCAAAATTCACTTTCCCCCCCCCCCCATTTTCCCCCTTTTCCAGCCCAAAATTCACTTTTTTTCCCCCCCATTTTCCCCCTTTTCCAGCCCATTTCTGAGCCCTCGGGCCTCGTTTTTTAGTGGCCGCCCCTTGTAACCTTTCGTGTGGACGAAACTCCTGAAAACCACGGAAATCCCCCCAAAATCCGAGGGGTTTTGTTCATTTTTGGGGTTTTTTCCACGCTTGGGGGGGGGAGGAGAGCTTTCCCCAAAGGATTTTTTTGCTGTCGAGGCGCCAAAAATGCCCCAAATCCCCCCAAAATTCCGCCACCCCAAAGCTTCCCCCCCCACACACACACTCCTTTTTAAAAAACCCCAAATTATTTCCAGAATCATTCAAACCCCGATTTCCGCAGAAAACCTCGAGGTTTTCCTGCCCTGCAAAAATTTCACAGTTTCGGGTTCATTTCCAGCATTTGGGGCGGCCCCAACCTCAGGATGGGTTAAAATATTTAATTATTTAAATTTTAATTTTTTTTTTTTTAGTTTTCCCCCACACCTCCCCGAGTTAAAGCACAACCCCCAGCCCACCTTGAGCCGATTTTCGCTTTTTTCGCCCCATTTTTCCCCCGGAGAAGGCGGCGCAGGGCGGGTTTGCACGAACAATGAACTCATTCTCACGCAGCCTCCCAAAATTCCCATTTTTCACCCGAAATTCCCGTTTTCCGCCCCGAACCCTCCCGCTCTGTGCAGAACTGCCCCGCTCCCGCTCCTTTTTCCCAAATTCCGCCGCTTTTGCCCCAAAACCAGGGCGGGGAAGAGCAGCCAAGGACAAGGGACAGAATTTCCCCTCTCTGATCAATATTCTCTATTTTTAAACCCCCAGAATTATTTATATTCCAAAAATAAATCGGAATTTTCAGCTCAGGGTGGGGGCAAAAATTTTTAGGTTTTTTTTTTTTTTTTTTAGATAAAAGCGCGGATTCCCCCTATAAAAATAAATTAATTTGGGGATAAACACTGTGATTTTGGTGAAAACACCCCCTCACCCCTCCGCGATTTGTGGTGACAATAAAACCGCGCTTCCCGCTGTTTTTGTTTTTGTTTTTGTTTTTTTTTAAGGGAAAATTCCGATTTTTTGGGAGCTGCTCTTTGTGCGGGCCGCGGGCTCGGCGTTTTTGGGGGCATTCCTGGGGTTTTGAGGATTTTCCGCGATTCCCCCGCCTCCTTTTTGCCCTGACCTTCACTGGAAAATGTCATTTTGTCATTTTCTGCTCGCCCAACCCGGCAGACGTGAGGGGCGTCGATAACGAGCTGCGAAAAATGAGCAGAAATCAGCGCCGCAGCCTGGCCCAAAAATGAGATTTTTTACAGCATTTTAATGTTTTCGGGACCGGGGGGGATTTTACGCCCTCGCGTGCTGGGTGCGCCCCAAGGACAAATAGGGGGGGGGGGGGAAATATGAAAAAAAGCGGATTTTTAAATGAAATTATGTAAAAAAAAAACCAAAACCCTTAAAAAATTTTAAAATTTTAAAAAATTAAGACAATTTTCAGATGTTAAAATAGGAATTAAAGGATGCGTTGAGGGGTGAAACAAGGCGGATTTGGGGTTTTGGGGGGGGTCGCTCCGCGGGCGCGGAGTTGGGGGAGGGGCCGTGCGCGAACCCTGGGCCGACAGCGCCACCTCGCGGCCGCGCCCGCGCAGCGCCGGGGCCGGGGGGGCCCCGCGTGGGATTTGGGGTCAAAAACGGCGATTTTGGGGCTTTCACCGGCTCGGTTTGTGCCTGCCTTTCCCTCGGTTTTACCCTTTTTTTGTTGCTTTTTTTTCCTTTTTTCTTTTTCATTTTCCCCCCATTTGCCCTTTTCCCCCTTTTATTCCTCCTTTTCCTTCATTTCCCCTTTTCCCTCCTCATTTCCCCTTTTTCCCTTTTCTCCTCCATTCTCCTTTCCCCCTATTTCTCCCTATTTCTCCCTTTTCCCACTTTCCCCCAAATCCTCCTTTTCCCTCATTTTTCCCCTCAATCTCCCCTTTTCTCCCCTGTTCTTTTTCCTCTTTTTTTTCCCTCCAATTCTCCCTTCCTCCTTTATTACCTTTTCCCCTTTTTTTTTCCCCCAATCCCACCTTTTCTCCTCTATTATTTCCCCTCCCTTTTTTCCCTGAATCCTCCTTTTCTCCCCTAGTTTTTCCCCTCTTTTTTCTCCTTTTTTCCCTCTGAATCCTCCTTTTCTCCTCCATTATTTTTCCCCTCTTTTTTCCCCCGATCTCCCTTTTCTCCCCTATTCTTTCCCCACCAATTCCCCATTTTCTCCTCCATTCTTTTTTCCTCATTTTATCCCCCGAATCCTCCTTCTTCCCCCTATTCTTCCCCCCCTTTTTTCTCCTTTTTTCCCCCCAATCCCCCATTTTCTCCCCTATTATTTTCCCCTCTTTTTCATCTTTTTTTCCCCCTCAATCCCACCTTTTCTCCTCTATTCTTTTCCCCGATCTCCCTTTTCTCCCCTATTATTTTTTCCCTAAATCCCCCTTTTCTCCCCTATCCTTTCCCCCCTTTTTCCCCTCAATCCCCCATGTTCTCCCCAATTATTTTCCCCTTTTTTTTTCCTCTTTTCTTTCCCCTGAATCCCCCTTTTCTCCCCTATTCTTTCCCCCCTTTTTTTCTCTCCATTCCCCCCATTATTTTCCCCTTTTTTTTCTCCTTTTTTTTCCCCTGAACCCCCCGTTTCTCCCCTAATATCTTTCCCCTTTTTTCTCCTTTTTTTCCCCTCAATCCCCCATTCTCTCCCCAATTATTTTCCCTTTTTTTCTCCTTTTTTTTCCCCCTGAATCCCCCGTTTCTCCCCTATTCTTTCCACCCTTTTTCCCCCCTCAGTCTCCCTTTTTCTCCCCCATTCTTCCCCCCCTTTTTTTCTCTCCATTTCCCCCCCCATTTTTCCCCCCTTTTTTCTCCCTTTATTTTCCCCCGAATCCCCCATTTCTCCCCTGTTCTTTTCCCCTCCTTTTCCCCCCCGAATCCCCCATTTCTCCCCTGTTCTTTTCCCCTCCTTTTTTCCCCGAATCCCCCATTTCTCCCCTGTTCTTTTCCCCTCCTTTTCCCCCCCGAATCCCCCATTTCTCCCCTGTTCTTTTCCCCTCCTTTTTTCCCCGAATCTCCCATTTCTCCCCTGTTCTTTTCCCCTCCTTTTTTCCCCGAATCCCCCATTTCTCCCCTGTTCTTTTCCCCTCCTTTTTTCCCCGAATCTCCCATTTCTCCCCTGTTCTTTTCCCCTCCTTTTTTCCCCGAATCTCCCATTTCTCCCCTGTTCTTTTCCCCTCCTTTTTTCCCCGAATCCCCCTTTTCTCCCCTGTTCTTTTCCCCTCCTTTTTCCCCCCCAAACCCCCATTCCCCCTTTCCCCCCTTCCCCAAACCCCCACCCGTTTTTCCCCCCCTTCCACTCCCGCTCCGATTTTTTCCCTTTTTCCCCTTTTTTTCCCCTCCTTTCCCGCTCCGAGGGGGCTCCGTAGACAAAACATTCCAGGCCGGCCTTTCAAAGGGCCGGGCGCGCCCCGTCTTCGGGCCATAAAGCGATTCGGGCCAGACGTCTAGCCACGGCCGGTTTGTGTTTTTGTGTTTCTGCGGTTTTGTGCCCCGCCGGCCCCCGCGGAGGGGGCATAGCAGGGACACAAACAGGGCTGTAAAAGCCGCATTTTTGCCGCGGCCCTGCGGAAATGCACCTCTGGCCAGCTGCGGCCTCACCCCCGCCCGGCTCGCCCCTCGTTTTGTGTCCCTTTGCACAAAAGGCGGGATGGGAAGGGGGGGAAAAAAAGAAAAAAAAAAAAAAAAAAGGTAAGATTTAAGATGTACGCGCCAAAAAAAAAAAAAAAAAAAAAAAAAAACCCAACAACAACAACAAAAAAAAACAACCAAAAAAAAAAAGCCGCAAAAAAAAAAACAAAAAAAAACCCCAAAAATTAAAAAAAAAAAAAAAAAACACAAAAAACCACCACCAACAACAAAATTAAAAAAAAACTCACCCCCAAAAAAAAAAAAACAAACCAAAAAACCTCACCAAAACCCCCCCCCCAAAAAACACCTCCAAAGATAAACCCCCAAAAAGCGCCCTCCCCAAAAAAACCTCCCATAAAAAAAAAAAACAAAAAAAAACAAAAAAACCCCAAACAAACAAAAGAAAAAACCTCCCAAAACCCCCCCCCAAAAAAAACCAGCAAAAAACCCAAAAAAAAAGCCCCCCCAAAAAACCCCCAAATAAAAATAAAATAAAATAAAAAATTACAAGTCCGACGCACTGCAAAACCACCCCCGCCCAAAAACAATATTTGTATTTATAATATCTGCTGTAAAAGAAAAAAAAAATACTACAAGGCCCAAACCACGCCAAGAAACGCGTTGTATTTTAAAGGTCGTTTTTTTTTTGGTGGGTTTTTACCCTTATTTTGACCTGTATTTTTACCCGTATTTTGACCCTATTTTTGCCCTTATTTTTACCCTATTTTGCCCTTATTTTTACCCTACTTTAACCCTTACTTTTACCTTATTTTAGCCCCTATTTTTACTCTATTTTTACCTTATGTTAACCCCTATTTTTACCCTTATTTTCAGCCTATTATTACCCTGATTTTTACCCTTATTTTACCCTATTTTAACCCTTACTTTTACCCTATTTTTACCCTTATTTTTACCCTACTTTACTTTTATCCTATTTTTCCCCAATTTTCCCCCTATTTTTACCCTTACTTTTACCCTATTTTCCCCCCTTATTTTACCCTATTTATACCCTATTTCCCCCCTTATTTTTACCCTAATTTTACCCTTACTTTTACCCCATTTTTACCCTATTTTCCCCAAATTTACCCTTATTTTCACTCTTATTTCCCCCCTTATTTTCACCCTTATTTTCACCCTATTTTTACCCTTACTTTTACCCCATTTTTACCCTATTTTCCCCAAATTTACCCTTATTTTCACTCTTATTTTCCCCCTTATTTTCCCCCTTTCCCCCCCCATTCTCCCCGCTCCAAAATCCAAATTCTCACCTCGGGCTTGGGGGCAGATTTGCCATTTTTGGCGCCCGGCCCCGCCGGGTGCCGGGGGGGTGGCGGGGCCGCCGTTCCGGGCGGCTTTTGGGGGGATTTGGCGGCGTTTGGGCTCCGGGGGAGGCACCGAGGGCGGGCGGGCGTGCGGGGCCCACGCGGTGGCGGGGGCCGCCGTTCCGGGCGGCTTTTGGGGGGATTTGGCGGCGTTTGGGCTCCGGGGGAGGCGGCGGCGCCGGCACCGTGCGGGGCCCACGCGCGCCCGGCGGCCCCGCAAACCCCGAAGCGCCGCTGGGGACGCGCCCGCGGCCGCCGGGAGCCGGCCCCGCCACCGTGATTGATGCCCGGCCGCTCCGGCCGCGCTTTGGGGCCGTTTGGGGCGTTTTGGGTTGGTTTGTGGCGTTTTGGGTTGGTTTGTGGCGTTTTGGGTTGGTTTGTGGCGTTTTGGGGTCGTGTCGTGGCGGTTTTGGGGTTGTGTTGTGGCGTTTTGGGTTGGTTTGTGGCGTTTTGGGGTCGTGTCATGGCGGTTTGGGGTCGGTTTGTGGCGTTTTGGGTTGGTTTGTGGCGTTTTGGGGTCGTGTCATGGCGGTTTGGGGTTGTGTTATGGGGTTTTGGGTTGGTTTGTGGGGGTTTTGGGGGTGTGTGATGGGGGTTTGGGGTCGGTTTGTGGCGTTTTGGGTTGGTTTGCGGCCGTTTTGGGGTTGTGTTATGGCGGTTTGTGGTCGTGTTATGGGGGTTTTGGGGTCGGTTTGTGGGGGTTTTGGGGTTATATTGTGGGGTTTTGGGGTCGGTTTGTGGCGGTTTTGGGGTTATATTGCAGGGTTTTGGGGTCGTGTTATGGGGTTTTGGGGTTGTGTTGTGGGGTTTTGGGGTCGGTTTATGGGGATTTTGGGTTGGTTTATGGCGGTTTTGGGGTTATATTGTGGGGTTTTGGGTTGGTTTGTGGGGTTTTGGGGTTATATTGTGGGGTTTTGGGGATATAATATGGGATTTTGGGGTCGGTTTATGGGGGTTTTGGGGGTTGGTCTGTGGGGTTGTTTTATGGGGGTTTTGGGGTTATATTGTGGGATTTTGGGGTTGGTTTGTGGGGGTTTTGGGGTTATATTGTGGAGTTTTGGGGTTGGTTTGTGGAGTTTTTGGGGGTTTTGGGGTTTTTGGGGTTGGTTTCTGGGGATTTTGGGGTCGGTTTATGGGGTTGGTTTCTGGGGTTTTTGGGGTTGCTTTCTGGGGTTTTGGGGTCTGTTTGTGGGGATTTTGGGGTTGTTTTCTGGGGTTTTGGAGCTGGTTTGTAGGGTTTTTGGGGTTGGTTTCTGGGGATTTTGGAGTTGGTTTATGGGGGTTTTTGGGGTCGGTTTCTGGACATTCCGGGGTCGTTTCCTGGGGTTGCTTTATGGGGTTTTTGGGGTCGGCTTACGGGGATTTTTTGGGGTCGGCTTACGGGGATTTTTTGGGGTTGGTTTCTGGGGATTTTGGGATCGGTTTCTGGGGATTTTGGGGTCGGTTTCTGGGGATTTTGGGGTTGGTTTCTGGGGATTTTTTGGGTTCGGTTTCTGGGGATTTTGGCGTTGGTTTCTGGGGATTTTGGGGTCGGTTTCTGGGGGTTTTTGGGGTCTGTTTGTGGGGATTTTGGGGTTGATTCATGGGGTTTTTGGGAGCAGGAACGGAGGTGCCGCAGCCCCAGGGGCCGGGGGGGGTTCGAGGAGCCGCGGGGGCGCGCAGGGGGCGGCGGGGGCGCGCTCGGGGGCGGAGGGCACGGCGGGCCTTGCCCGTGACCGAACGCGCGGCCCCACAAAGGCAGCGAGAGCCCCACAAAGGGAGCGCGCAGCGAGCGCAGACAAAGGGAGCGAAAAGAACCGCGGGGAGGGGACGGCGACAGGAGGGGACAGGAATGGGGACAGGAATGGGGACAGGAGGGGACAGGGGAAATGGGGATAGGAATGGGGACAGGGGAAATGGGGACAGGAATGGGGAAAACGGTGAAATGGGGACAGGAATGGGGAAAATGGGGACAGGAGGGGGAAATGGGGACAGGAATGGGGAGAGGAGGGGAAATGGGGACAGGAATGGGGAAAACGGGGAAATGGGGACAGGGGAAATGGGGACAGGGGAAATGGGGACAGGAATGGGGAAAACGGGGAAATGGGGACAGGGGAAATGGGGACAGGGGAAATGGGGACAGGGGAAATGGGGACAGGAATGGGGAAAACGGGGACAGGAGGGGGAAATGGGCACAGGGACGGGGATGGGGACAAGGGCACGGAAGAGGAATTGGGGACAGGGGAAATGGGGACAAGGACGGGGACAGGGATGGGGGAAACGGGGACAGGAGGGGACAAAGGAAATGGGGACGGGGAGACGGGAAACGGGGACAGGGGAAATGGTGGGGACGGGGAATTGGGGACAGGGACTGTGACACGACGGGGACAGGGGGACAGGGAAATGGGGACAGGGATGGGGGAAACGGGGACAGGAGGGGACAAAGGAAATGGGGACGGGGATGGGGACAAGGACAGGGACACAGGGGAAATGGGGACAGGGATGGGGAGGGGAAAATGGGGACAGGGGAAATGGGGACAGGGGAAATGGTGGGGACGGGGAAATGGGGACAGGGACGGTGACACGACGGGGACAGGGGGACAGGGACAGGAGAAATGGGGACAGGAAGGGACAGCGACAGGGGAAATGGGGACAGGGATGGGGGACAGAGACACAGATGGGGAGGGGGATGGGGACAGAGAGGGGGGACAGAACTGGGCATGGGGACAGAGGAAATGGGGACAGGGATGGGGACAGAGATGGGGAGGGGGACAGGGACAGAGGAAATGGGGACAGGGATGGGGAGGGGGAACAAGAAAATGGGGACAGGGATGGGCAGGGGGGACAAGGACAGGGATGGGGACAGAGCCGGGAAATGGGGACAGAAAATGGGAAACGGGGACAGAGCCGGGAAACGGGGACAGAGCCGGTAAATGGGGACAGAAAATGGGAAACGGGGACAGAAAATGGGAAACGGGGACAGAGCCGGGAAACGGGGACAGAGCCGGGAAATGGGGACAGAGCCGGGAAATGGGATCCAGGGCCGGGTTCGGGCTCCGGCCCCGAGCGAGCCCCCGGTGCCCGCGGCCCTCCCGGCGGCCCCAAAGCTGCTCCTGCCCCGCGGCCTCCGGCTCCTCATCCATCCACTCATTAATTAATCCATTAATTAACGACGCTAAAACGGGCGGGGAGGGCGGCGCTTTTATTCTTTATTCCGGGCGGAGAGGACGGGAAAGAATCGTCACGAAAATAATCGCAATAATTTCGTCAAAAATCGCCTTTCAGTAGTAACATCCCCCCCCTCCTCCTTCCCTTTTTTTTTTTTTTTTTTTCCCTTTTTTCCCCCTTCTGTTTTATTTTATTTATTTTTTCGGCCATAAATCTCCCGCTCGGCTAAAAAAAAAAAAAAAAAAAAGAAATTTTCACGGCGCGCTCGTTGATGTTTTTAAGGTTTTTTGTGGTTGTTTTTAAAATTTTCCCTCTCCTCTGGCACGGAACCGGGATCGTAAAAAGGAATTTTCGTGCCTCGTTCGGTGACAAAACCCCGGGAAAAGCGGCACAAAACGGGGCAGGAACGAACGGGAAAAAAACCCAAAATCCTCAGAATCGGGGAAATGTTAGAGAGCGATATTTAAATATTCCGGAGCAATATTTAAATGGTACAGAGCGATATTTAAATGTTAGAGAGCGATATTTAAATATTCCGCAGCGGTATTTCAGCGGATCAGCAGCAATAATCGCTTCCAGATTTTTAATTTTTTCATTTTTTAAATTTTTTTGGGGGGAATAAGGCGGGGGAGATCTGGGGGAGAAACGGCACCGGTCTGCTCCTAATTAGGGCGATGGCGGCGCTGATTTAATTAAAGAAAGGCACCTCGAGCGCGGCTTTTTCTCATTGAACGCCCTCGCTGCTCCTTTTTTTCCTTTTTTTTCCTTTTTTCCCCTTTTTTTCCTCCCTTTTCCCGCAGCCAGGGGAGGAGGGGCCGGGCACGGACCCGGATTTTCCTCCCCCGGGGCTTTTTTCGCCTTTTTTCACCTTCCCCCAAATTATTTTTATATTTTTCAAATAATTTCCCCCCTCCCGCATCAAAAATATAAAAGGAGTGTGTGTGGGGGGGGGGGGTCTCGGCTCTGCTTTTTTTTTTTTTTTGGCCTTTTCCGCCCCAAAAAAAAAAAATCGGCGATTTCTCTTTTCCCTCCCCCCGCTCCTCGCGCTCACCCCGGGATATTTAATTGGATTTTTTAATTTATTTAATTTGATTTATTTAATTTATTTCCACACCCCCCCCCCCTTATTTCCAGCCCTGAATCAGCTCCTCCATTCACCCACAGTTGGTTTTTTTGGGGGGGGGGGGGGGTTCGCTTTTTTTTCGCTTTTTCTTTGCTTTTTTTTCGCTTTTTTTTCGCCTTTTTTTTTTTTTTTTTTTTTTTTTTTTTTTTTTTCCCCCAGCACATCCTTCGATCGCCCGCGGCCGTAAATTAGCGCAATTAATTATCGCAATCTCCAAATTGACGGCGCGCCGATCCCTTACCTCAGCGCTTTTTTACCGCCGCGTTCGGGGCGCGGAAAACGCAGGGGGGGGGGAAAAAAAAAAAAAAAAAAAAAGGGAAAAAAAATTTAAAAAAATTAAAAATCCTCCGGGGGATGCTCGGGGCTGCTTTTAAAGAAAAAGACACCTCCAAGGCCGATTTTTTTTTTTTTTTTGCCTTTTTTTTTGTTGTTGTTTTGGGGTGGGTTTTTTTTTTTTTTCTTTTTTTTTTAAGGTATATTTACAGAGCTGCTCTACAATAGGCAACAGAACAAATGTTACAGAACGGGTCTGAGACGAGAATAAAATACACAAAAATCGGTACAGCAGAAACGTTCAAACACCGCGACAGAACATCAGCATCGGGAGCCACCATCCCCTCCATTTTTGTATTTTTTTCCTCTTTTTTCCTCGTTTTTTTAAAACCCTTTCCCCCCCCCCCTTTTTTTTTTTTCCTTTTTTTTTTTTTTTTGTACAAAATATTCGCGCGAGATTTAAAAAAGAAAAAATAAAAAAAATATAAAATAAAACCGGGGAAAAAAAATAAAATTCAAAATACTGGGTGAAGGTTTAATTTAGGACATAAAATATAATAATAATAATAATAATGATAATGATAATAATAAAAACCAGCAAAATAAAAAAAATTCAAGTACTTCTCGTGCCGCGTTTGCTGAGGGCAGAGCAAGGCGGGAGAAAGGAAGAGAAAACCAAACCCCACCCGGGCACATTTTAATTTTATTTTATTTTAAATTTTTTTTTTCTGATTTTTGCCGCATTTTAAAAAATCCTCAGATCCCCAAACCTCTACCTCTAAACATCCATCCGCACATTCAAAAATCAGAAACATTCCACCCCCTTTTTTTTTTTTAATAATTATTTCCCATTTTTTTCCTGCTTTATTTTTTTTTTTCGCCGCTTCTTTCTCCCCTCTCCGCCCTCGTTTCTCTCCGCCCGACCTTTTTTTTTTTGTTGTTTTTTTTTTCCTTTTAATTTATAATTCTTAATAATTCTGTTAATTATTATTATTATTATTATTAATTACTATTATTATTATCATTGCTGCTCCTTATCGCTTTTCTCTTTATTCATTTTCTTCATTTTCATTCGCCTGTTCTGAAACCAGATTTTGACCTGGCGTTCCGTGAGGTTCAGCACCCGCGCCACTTCGTACCTCCGGTCCCGCGTGAGGTACATATTGAATAAAAACTCTTTTTCCAGTTCCAGGGTCTGATATTTTGTGTAAGGGCATCGTTTCTTCCTCGTGGAGCGCGCGTGAATCCAATTTGCCACGGGGTTGTCTGAGAAAGAAGATTTTTTTTTTTTTATATATATATATATATATATATTCTTCTTTTTTTTTTTTTTTTTTTTTTTTTTTTTTGGGGGGGGTAAATTTCCTAAATTTTTTTTTTTTTTTTAATTTTTAAGGGGGAAAATCAGCGTATAAAATTTGAATTTTTTTTTTTTCCTTTCCTTGTTAATATCTCCCTCCCCCTTCCGCGCCCTGTTTAATTAGCAGCTCTGTTTAATTAGCAGCTCTTACCTAAATATTTTAAGCGACCCTCGCGAGGGGTTTAATCTGTTTGTTTTGGAAGGGGGACCCACTTCCTTTTTTTTTTTTTTTTTTTTTCTTCTCTTTTCGCTGCTCGTTATCACTTTTTTTGTTTCTCTCTTTTTTTTTTTTTTTTTACAATAAAAGAAAAAAATTCAGCAAAAAAAAAAAATTAATAAAAATACAAAAAAAAAAAAATAAAAGCGGAGCGCCGGGTTTAAAATAATAATAATAGTAGTAATAATAATAATAATAATAATAATATTAACGATGCGCATGGCTGCTGCTGCTGCTGCTGGCGGTAATCGAGGAACAAGTCATAAAAAGTCAAAATTCCCACCATTTCATAGGCCCATAAACTCTTTTTACAACCCCAGCTCGCCAAGAATTTCCCCCAGAAGCTGCCCCGGACCCGCGGAGCCGCCTCTGGTTTTTAATAACTCCGGCGTGACACGCGAAAACCCCGGGATTTTTTGGGGTGCTTTTGGGGCTTTTTGGGGGCGGGTTTTTAATTGGGTTTTTTAAGGGGTTTTGGCGCCGCGGGCGCGGGGCCGCGGCTTTTCCCCGCGGCGGCGCTTTTGGGGTGGTTTGGGGTGATTTGGGGCGCTTTTGGGGCGCTTTTGGGGTGGTTTGGGGTGATTTGGGGCGGGTTTTGGGGTGATTTGGGGCGGCTTTGGGGCGCTTTTGGGGTGGTTTGGGGCGGGTTTTGGGGTGATTTGGGGCGGTTTTTGGGGTGATTTGGGGCGGTTTTTGGGGTGATTTGGGGCGCTTTTGGGGTGGTTTGGGGGGTTTTGGGGTGGTTTGGGTGATTTGGGGCGGTTTGGGACGGTTTTGGGGTGGTTTGGGGCGTTTTGGGCAGCCCGGGGAGGTTTTGGGGTGGTTTGGGGCGTTTTGGGCAGCCCGGGGAGGTTTTGGGGTGGTTTTGGGGTGGTTTTGGGGTGGTTTGGGCAGCCCGGGGAGGTTTTGGGGTGGTTTTGGGGCGGTTTGGGCAGCCCGGGGAGGTTTTGGGGTGGTTTGGGGCGTTTTGGGCAGCCCCAATTTCCCAGCCCCGGGGGCACCGGCCCGGCTGGCACTGCAGAGCTGCCCCGGGGGTGCCGCCCCAAAATGCCCCAAAAATCACCCCAAAATCACCCCCAGATTCCCCTCAAGCCTCCCCGGCTCCCCTCGGCCGGGTTTCGGGGCGAATCCAGGCGATTTTCGCTCTCCCAGCAGCGGCCGATACCTGCTCGCTGCCCTTGGGAAAATTCGGGGTTTTTTTGCTGATTCCTGCCTTGAATTTTGGGGTTTTTTTGGGTAATTTTGTTTTCTTTTTCAAGTTCTCCCCTCCCTCCTCAGCAGCTCCTGCGCTCGCCGCCTCCTGCCCCCTCAGCTGGCCCTAAAACCCCGATTTTTCTCCCCATTCCTGCCTCGCCCCCAGCCAGGCTTCACCTTTCCCTCCATTCCCACGTGGAGGAGGATTTTCTAGTTTTTGGGGATAATCCAGGAATATCCGGAGCTTTTATTGATTTTTTTTTTCCAGGAGATAACGGGGGCGCCTCTGCCTTCACCCCGAGACGTTCCCTTGCCCTCCCTAAAATAAATAAATTTTAAGGGAAAAAAAAACCACCAAAATCCGCCCCCACATCCGCTCAGCTCGCTCCGGGGCATCCCCAAACTCTTCCTCGTTCCTGGAAAGTGGGAGAGGAAAATTTTCGGGGAGCCAAATTCGCTTTTCTCTCCCTCTGCTTCACCCCCTCTCTCGAGTTATTTATTATTATTATTATTATTATTATTATTATTGGTTTAATTTAAAGTGGGAGTGGGGGGCATCAAAGCAGCCCCGTTAGGGGAATAATTAAAAATTTAAAAAAAAAAAAAAAAGGAAAATAGAGGAGAATGAAGGGGGAATTTGAAGTGGGAGTGGGGGGCATCAAAGCAGCCCCGTTAGATGGATAATTAAAAATTTAAAAAAATCGGAAAATAGAGGAGAATGAAGGGGGAATTTAAAGCGGGAGTGGGGGGGGGGTCAAAGCAGGGGAATAATTAAAAATAAAAAACGGAAAATACAGAAGAATGAAAGGGGGATTAGGCGTTATTGATAAGATGATGAAGAGGGGATTATTAAAAATTTTTAAAAACCCCAAAAGAGCCCGAACCAAAGCGGGCTCGGCGAAAGCCCCAGACCCTTCCCGCGGCTCTGGAGTTTTCAGGGTCGCGCTCTGCCCCTCTCCTCTCTCTGCCTCTCCCTAAGGTAATTTCATTTTATTGAGCGGGGTCCTGGAAAGCCGCACGAATGCCTTCCGCGGTCGTAAACGAGAATGACTCGGAAACTTACTGGGGTCTAATTCGTGCTTTTCTTCTTTGTGTTTGCCGGCGGCGACGGCCTCGCACTCGGGGGAGGACGGGACGTTCTGCGCCGCTCGCTCCCGCAGCTCGCCGGGCGCCGCGTACACGAAATCCGCGTAGGCGGCGCGGCCGTCGGCGGGGCCGCACTCGGCGCGGCGCGGGGCGCCGAACGCGTCCGCCTTGAGCCCGTAGGGCCGCGGCGCGAAGGCCGGGAAGGAGACGGCGGCGCCGGCCAGCGGCTCCAGCCAGGTCCGCACGTACCTGGGCGGCTCGGCCGCCTGCGGCCCGTAGGGCGCCGCGGGGTGCGCGTAGCCCACCGCGGGCTGCGGCGCCCACGAGGCGGCGAACACGGCGGGCTTGGGGGCGAAGCTGCACGAGGGGAAGTCGGCGCAGTCCGGGGGCACCAGCGCCGCGGGGCGAGCGGGGCCGGGCCCGGCGAAGCGCGGGGCCAGCAGCTCGTCGGGCTCGGCGGCGCCGATCAGCGAGTCCACGTAGTAGCTGCCGCCGCTGACGGGGCCCGACGCCGCCATGGCTCGCCCGGCCCCTGTTTTACATGCGTCGCGTTATTGTACGGAGCGCATGTTGTACTTTTTATCTGCTCATGGAACAATCGCGGCAGGTAATTATTTTTTTCGGCCCGCTCCCACCGCGCCATTGGCTGCGCGGGCCTCACGTGATTGTATTTACCCAAAAATATCGCCCGGATCAATCCGCAGGGCTTTTTTTTTTTTTTTTTTTTTTTTTTTTTTTTTTTTTTCCCTTCTTTTTCCCTTTTTTTTTTTTTTTTTCCCTTCTTTCCCCCTATCCCCTTCTCTATTTATTTTTATTTTTTTTTAATTATTATTTTTGATGTAATAACGCCACCCGGCTTTTCCCTTAAAAAAAAAAAAAAAAAAAAAAAAAAGAAAAGAAAAAAAAAAAAAAAAGAAAAGCAGAGGCTGGAAACTGGAAACGGGGGCGGAGATGATGATGATGATGAGGAGGAGGAGGAGGAGGAGGAAGCCGCGCTCGGCCGGGGATGCTCGGGAGGGGGGAGATCCCGCCCGGGGCTGCGGCGAGAGGCGGCCAAGGTGGAAGGTAACGGCGGAAGGTGCCCCAGCAGCGATTTCCCCGCGCGATTCCCCTCCCCGAGGGGATCCGAGCGAATTTCGGGGAAAAACGGGGAGATCGGAGCAGAAAAAGGGGGGGAAAAGGCAAAAAAAAAAACAACAACAAAAAAAAAAAAACCAAAAAAAAAAAAAAAAGGGGAAAAAGCGAAGCGGCTTTTGTCGTCTTTGGCAGCGCCGGGGCTGCTCCGGGATCCGCTCCGAGCCAGGAGCTTCTGCAGCGGCCGGAAAATCAAATTACGGATCGTTCCTGAGCGCTTTAAAAATCCAGGAAAAGGTTGTACAACAACAATAATAATAATAATAATAAAAATAAACCTCTTCCTCCAGCCCCTAAAAAAGAAAAAAAAAAAAAAAAAAAATCCAAAAAAGGGAAAGCTGAGCTTCGGCCAGGCAGAGGCTGCGAGGAGGAGCCGGGGATGTTTTTTATGTGCTTCAATAAAATTTTTACGAGGATCGTTTGATTGTTCATAAATGTGTCGTTCATTAAATAAAAGCGCAGTTCGGAGTTCGCGGCTCGGGGGGGACGCGGAGGAAGCGGCAGCGCGTGCTGGGCACACGAACTCTGTTTTTATTTTAACTTTAATTTTTATTTTTGCCTTTTTAAATTATTTTTCCTTTTTTTTTTTTTTTTTTTTTTTGGGTGACGCCTGGAATTTTTTTTTTTTTGTGTTCTGGTGTGATTTTTTTTTTTTAATTTTATATTTTATTTTTGGTACCAGAGCGAGCGGAGGAGTTCAAAACTGCCCGGCTGCGTTTTGAGGGAATAACCTTGGTTTTTGTGAGGACGGACGGACGGACGGACGGACAGGTGAGGAGCTCCCGCCCAGCGCAGTTCCCCCCCTCAAAAAAAAGGGATTCGGGCGAATCATTTGGAAGCAAAAAAAAAAGAAAAATAAAATAAAAATCCTTTTTTAAAAAAATCATATCTCAGCGTTTTGTTTTAAAAAAACAACAGAAAGGTTTTGATTTAAAAAAAGGATTTTTTTCGTGTGTGTGCGTTCTGCATCGCTGAAATGGGGAAATTTGGGGAGGAAAGGGGAAAATGAGCACCAGGGGGGTGTTCCCGGTGTCAGCGCCCAGAGCGGCTCTGCCGGAGCCCCGCGCACCCAAATCCCCGCGATTTTCACCCATTTTCCCCCGTCCGGGCTGCGCGAGGGCGGAGGAAAATCGAGGGGCTGGGACGGGGGAAAAAAAGCCCGAAATGAGCCCAAAATGATCCCAAAATGAGGAATTTTTACCCCGAACTCTTCCAAAATCCTCCCCAGCGCAAAAACCCTGCGGAAAACACCAAAAAAAAAAAAAAAAAAAAAAAAAAAAAAAAAGGAACGGATTTCCCAGATCTGCTGGAAAAACGGGATTTTCACCTTTTTCACCCAAAATCAGGAGTTTCTGCGCGGAAACTGCGGATTTCTCCCCAAAGAACGTCCTGGCCTGGCTGCCCCCCTCCAGAATTCCCCCCTGGCCGCGTTCGGGGGTTCCTGAGAGCCCCAAAAATTGAAAATATTCCCAAAGCTCCGGGTCCTCCTCGGCCTTTCCCCAGCCCCGTTAATCCCCGGCCTCCTCTGGCCGAGGGGCAAAAAAATAACAAAAAAATCATCAAAATGACCCCAAATTTCCCCGTTTTCCTCCAATTTCCCCCCGTTTTCCACGCGGAGAGCAGCGCGCGGGGGGAGTGGGGGCAAAACGCGGCGGGGATTTTCCCGTTCCGGGGGAAATTTTGGGGAGGAATCGTCACAAAAGGAGAATGCGGGAGGAAGAGGGGGAAGGAGGGGAGCGGGAGCCCGGGGAGGGATTCAGAGCCCCGGGGTGGGGGAAAAACGGGAAACCCTCGGGGGATTTGGGGGAAAACGCCGGGAATTCGGGAAACCCTCGGGGAATCGGGGGGTTCCTGCGGGGAAATTTGGGGGATTCCTGCGGGGATTTTGGGGGGAACCCTTCGGGAAACGGTTGCGGAGCCCGGCAAGGTCGCGGGATGGAGCCGGTGTCACACAAAGGCGCCGCTTCCCGGGATTTCCGCGTGCAGAAATCGGCATTTCTGCGCCCGCCGGAAAAGGGGGTTTTTCCACCCAAAACCCGCCCGGGGGTCTCGCCGAGGGCGGGGGTACGGACGGGGCTAAAAGCGGCGATTCCGGGGCTAAAAACGCCGATTTTGGGGTTAAACCCGGCGATTTCGGGGCTAAAAACGCCGATTTTGGCGTTTAAAAGTGCGATTTTGGGGTAAAAACTGGCGGAAAGCTCGTTTTGGGGTTAAAACCGCGTTTTCAGGCAGCGTTTTGCCCCCAGGATGGGGAACCCCATAAAATTCACCACGGTGGGAACCCCCCCAGGAAAATTTCCGCCTCTCCCCATAAAATCCCTATAAAATCTGTATAAAATCCTTATAAAATCTATATAAAACCCCTATAAAATCTATATAAAAATCTATATAAAATCCCTATAAAATCTGTATGAAATCCCTATAAAATCTATATAAATACCCTATAAAATCCCTAAAAAATCTATATAAAATCCCTATAAAAATCTATATAAATACCCTATAAAATCCCTATAAAAATCTATATAAAAATCCCTATTAAATTTTAGTTTTTTTCCAATAAAGGAGGGGAAAACGTCGCCGTGGGAGGGGGCGAAGTTCCGGGGGGCAGCCCCGGGAATTTTCCCCTTTTCCCGGCTGGAATCGCGCGGTTTTGGGGGAGATTCCCGGGAACTGAGGGGGAAATCGGCGAATCCCGGATCCTTCCCTGCTCTGGAATCAAAAATAAAGAGAGAAAACTCCGACAGCGCTCAGCCCGGGGCTCCGAGATTTATTATTTCCTGGCGGAGATAAAAAAAAAAATCCCAATATAAAATAATAACAATAAATAATGGTGATAATGATAATAATAATAATAAAAAGAAAAAGGTGGGAGAGCGGAGATGCGGCCGCAGGAAATTCAGGCTTTTGTCCGAGCCCCGTTCTGGCCATTTCTGGCGCATTTTTGGGGCTCAGATCCTGCCCTGGAGCCTCAAAACTTCCCCCGAGCCGGGATCTTCCTCCTCCGCTCACAGAAATTCTGCCCGGATCGGGCAAAAATATAACCCCAGGGAGCAGAAATTGAAATTAAAGAGAAATAAAAATTAAAATTAAAAAGGGAGAAAAAAGGGCGGGAGGGGCAGGACAGGAAAATAACAATAATAAACGCTCTGGTGGCCAGGCTGGCGCTGCTTTTGGGGCGATTTTTTGCCTTTTTAGCTAATTTTAGGGTTTTTTAAAGTCTCCTTTTTTTGCAGAGGCTGCCGCAGCCGTCCCGGGTTTGGGGGAAGATTCGGAGATTTCCCTTTTTCCCTTTTTTCCCCTTTTTCCCTTTCCCCCTTTTCCCCCTTTTTTCTCCTTTTTCCCCTTTTCCCCCTTTTTCTCCTTTTTTCCCCTTTCCCCCCCTTTTTCTCCTTTTTCCCTTTCCCCCTTTTCCCCCTTTTTCCCCTTTTTCTCCTTTTGTCTCCTTTTTCCCTTTCCCCCTTTTCCCCTTTTCCCCCTTTTCTCCTTTTTTCTCCTTTTTTCTCCTTTTTCCCCTTTTCCCCCTTTTTCCAGAGGGTCCCCGGGACCCCCGGAGAGCTCCGGGTGGGGACAAAATTCCCAAATTCCCAAAATCCCAAAATCCAAAAATCCCAAAATCCCCAAATTCCCCAAACCCCCGCTCGGAGCCGCCGCTCCATTCCCACAGTCAAGGTCGGATTTTCCCGAAATTCGGGATTTTCGCCCCAAATCGGCGCCCGGGGAGGGCGGGTCCGCCCCGAGCTTTGCCAACCTTCACCCCGAGCAAAAATTCGCTTTTCCTGCCTCTCTTTGTCCCTTTTCCGTCCCTTTTCTCCTCTCCTCCTGCCCAAGTTCTCGCTCGCTCCCTTTTGTTCCTCCTCCTTCCTTGAAAAAAACCCAAAAAAAGGGGAAAAAAAAAAAAAAAAGAAAGAAAAAAAAAATCGCCCGCAATGCGCCAGAGGCTGCGGAATATTCGATTGTCCCGCGGTTGTGTTTTGGAGCGAAGAAATGGGGGGAAAAATTCAATTTCATCAATTTGGGGGCCGCCCGCGGACCTCGGGCTGCGCTCCCCTCCCGGCTCGAGCCCTCGGGGGAAAAGAGAACGACGGAAAATAGAGGAGAATGAAAGGAAAAATGAAATTATTTATTCCGCAGGGCAAACCTGCCCCCGGCGCGGCTGGGAAACGCCTCGGAGGTGCCGAAATCGGGAAAATTTCCGGGAAAATTCCGCCCCGGGGCTTTTTTACCTGCTCGGGTCCCCCCGGGTCCGCGCTCCTCCCGCGGGCGCGCAGCGAATTCCGATTCGCGACCAAAGCGGCTCCCCAGCATCGCTTCAGCGCTGCTTTTTCCGGAGCTTTTGCCCCCCAAAAAAACCCCCAAATTTCAGCGGATATTCCCCGACACCCCGAGGCTTTTTCCGGAATTTTTCCCCCCCCCAAAAAAAACCCCAAAATTTCCGCAACACCCAGAGGCGGAAAATCAGCGTTTTTCTGCGCAGCCTCCCTATTAATTTAATTTATTTTAATTTTTTTTTTTCTTTTTTGGAGTGCGGCGGGTCAAGAGAAGGGAAGGGGGGGGGGAGAGAGAAAATAAATAATGAAATTACAAACGCCACCATCAAAATAAATAAAATACAAACCCCGCCATTAAAAAAAAAAAATTACAACGCCACCATTAAAATAAATAAAATGCAAACCCCACCATTAAAAAAAAAATAAAATACAGCCCCACCATTAAAAAAATAAAATTACAACGCTACCATTAAAAAAATAAATAAAATTACAAGGCCACCATTCAAAAGAATAAAATTACAACGCCACCATTAAAAAAATAAATAAAATTACAACGCCACCATTAAAAAAACTAAAATCACAACCCCGCCAGCATTGAAAAAAATCAAATAAATAAACGGAAGGACGAGCTTGGAACAAGCCTGAACCCAGAGAGGCGAGGCCAAGAGCGCCTGCAGAAACATTTCTGGGCTCTTCCCGCCGCCGCGTTTATTCATTTACGAGCCGCGCCAGACAGGCTGTAATTAGCAGAGATAACCGCGGCCGCGAGCTCTGTCTGCGCCCCCGCTTTGTCTGCGCCCCCCCGGCCCGAAGGAGACAAAACAGCCCCGAAACAGCCCCAGAACTGCCCCAAAACAGCGCCAAAACAGCCCCAAAACTGCCCCAAACCGCCCCCAAAACGGCGCAAAACAGCCCCAAAGCAGCCCCAAAGCAGCCCCGAAACGGCGCAAAACAGCCCCAAAGCAGCCCCGAAACTGCCCCAAAACGGTGCAAAACCGGCCCCAAACCGGCCCCAAAACAGCCCCGAAACAGCCCCAAAACTGCCCTAAAACAGCGCCAAAACAGCCCCAAAACTGCCCCAAAACAGCCCCAAAACTGCCCCAAAACGGCGCAAAACCGGCCCCAAAACGGCCCCAAAACGGCCCCAAAACTGCCCCAAAACGGCGCAAAACCGGCCCCAAAACGGCCCCAAAACGGCCCCAAAGCAGCCCCAAAACGGCCCCAAAACGGCCCCAAAGCAGCCCCAAAACTGCCCCAAAACGGCGCAAAACCGGCCCCAAAACAGCCCCAAAGCAGCCCCAAAACGGCCCCAAAACGGCCCCAAAACAGCGGCGGGGGAGGGCGCGGAGGCGGCTCCGCCTGAGCCGAAAAATCGGCTTTTTTGAGGCGTTTTTAGGGGTTTTTTGGGTTTGGGGGGGGGGGGGGTGTTAGTTTTTTTTTTCAAGATTTTTTTCAGGCTTTTTTTCCAGTTTTTTTTTCAAGGTTTTTTTTTGAGTTTTTTCTTCCCAAGTTTTTTTTCAGGTTTATTTCAAATTTTTTTACAGGTTTTTTTTTCAGTTTTTTTTTTTTCAAGGTTTTTTCAAGTTTTTTTTCAAGGTTATTTTCAGGTTTTTTTTTTTTTCAGTTTTTTTTTCAAGGTTTTTTCAGGGTTTTTTTCAGAGTTTTTTTCAGGGTTTTTTTCAAGTTTTTTTTCAAGGTTATTTTCAGGGGTTTTTTTCAGTTTTTTTTCAAGGTTTTTTTCAAGGGTTTTTTCAAGGTTTTTTCAAGGTTTTATACAAGGTTTAAAAGGGTTTTTTTCGGGGTTGTTTTAGGGGTTTTTTCAGATTTTTTTTCAAGGTTTTTTTCAATTTTTTTTTCAGGTTTCTTTTCAAGGTTTTTAAAAATATTTTTTAAGGGTTTAAAAGTTTTTTTTTTTCCCCCGGTTGTTTTAGGGATTTTAAAGTTTTTTTTTTTTTTTTTTTTTAGGGTTGATTTAGGTTTTTATTTAGGCTTTATTTAGGTTTTTAAAAAGAGGTTTTGTATGGTTTTAGGAATTTTTTTTCCTTGGGTTATTTTAGGTTGTTTATGATTTTTTAAAGTTTTTTTTTTTAGAGGTTTTTAAATGATTTTTTAGGGTTTTTTCTCCCCCACATCCCCGCAATTTTGCCCAATCCCAGCGCGGATCCTGCGCGGGTCCCTCCGCGCCGCAGCCTTTGCCCGATTCCTGCGTTTTCCCCACCATTTCCCAGCCCCTTTTTCCGCCTCTTTTCTCTTTTTCTCTCCCCATAAAAACCTTGAGGGTTTTTTTTCCCACCCCAAATCCGCCCCAACGAGGCACCAGAATCGCTCAAATCCCCCCAAAATCCAGCCCAGCTCCCCAAAAATCCCCAAAATTCACCAGCGCGACCCCGGCGCTTTTTGGGGTGCTTTTAACTCGTTTTGGGGTCGGGTTTTGGGTGGTTTTTAAATCACTTTTGGGTGTCTCAGACAGGAGGAAATGCAGCCCGGGGCGATGCTCGCCCGCACAGAAATTCGGGATTTGGGATTTGCGGTTCCACCTGCCGGGATCCGGGAAACATCAGCCAAAAATCGGAGATTTCGCCAAAAACAGAGAAAGCGGAATTAACGCGGAGAACGGAGCCAAAAATGAAGGAAAAAAATACAAAATTAAAAAAAAAAATCCACGGAGAGTAGCGAGCGCTCCCGGTTTTCCATTAAAAATCCCAGGAAAATCTCGGGGCCGTAAATCCGCCCCGCTCGAATTCCATAATTAAAAAGCAGTGGGGGAGATTTTCCCTTTTTATGGCTTTTCTGGGGTCGGGGTTGCTGAGCGTATTTTACATCTTTAAAAGGAATTTATTTATTTTTTTTTTTATTATTATTTCCCTCTTTCTCTCTGTCTCTCTCCAGGGGTGGCTCGGAAATAAAAATCAATCTCAATATGCGGAGAGCAGAAATTGGTTTTGTCTGGTTCACGCTGTTGGGAGGAAAAATGGGGAGAAATCCGCGGATTGTTAATCCCGAGGAGGCGAAACTCGTCATAAATGTAATGAATCCTTTAAATCATCCAATTATCGCAGCGCTAATATCAAATAATTACGGTCAAACCTACCAGTAATCAACCTGGTTCCTGTTGAAATATTAATTTAAACCAGCGTGGGGTCGCTTTTTTCTTCTTTTCTTTCTTTCTTTTTTTTTTTTTTTTTTTCCGCTTCTTTTGCCTCTTTAGCCGCTGTTCGATTCCGGTTTTTGCACCCAGGATGAGGAAAATACCCCAAACCAGCAAAATCAGCGATTCCCCGCGCTTCAAACCGAGCATTTTTAACACCAAACAGAGCATAAAAATCAGATATTCGATAATTCATTCGTTTTATTCTCCTTTGGGCCACAGCCCCCAGCCCGCTTTTGAGGGGGAAAAATCGCAATTTTCGCCATCGGAATCAACTCCAGCCTCAGCAGCCTCGGGAGAAACCAAAATTGGGAGAAACACCAAAAAAATCGCAAGCAGCAGCCAAAGAAACACCAAAAAGCCGCAATTCCGGCCGGCCCGCGACCTGCCCGCAGCCAAAACCCCAAATATTCCCAATTCCGCCTCAATTCCGACCTGCGCCGCTCAGCCTCACCCCGGCTGCGGCACAATTCTCATTTTTGGGGTGTCCGCACACAAAATGCACCAAAACCAGCGGGGAACGGCTCCCGAAATCGCCAATTTCCCCCTCAGAATTTCACCTTCGCCCCTTGGCGCTGTCAGACCTCACCGATTCCTCTTTCCGCGCGATTTTTGCTCCGTTTCGCTCCCAAATTTCCCATTTTTAACATTTCTTTTTTAAGCATTCAAGCGCCGTCACAAGTTTCCCAACTTTCACCGCACATTTTAGGGGGAAAAAGGGGGAAATTCGCTTTTTCCCTCTCTGCTCCTGCAGCACAAACTCCCGAATTCCTCCGGCCCCAATTCCTGAGTTTTTTCCACGTTTTTATCCCCGAGGATTCAATTCCTGAATTCCCGATCCAGAGCTGCTGGAAATCCGGATTAAAGCGAGCAAAAAAAGGGAGGAATATTAAATTTAATCCCTGGCAGCAGCAGGAGTTGAAAGCCCCCGAATTTTGCTTTTTTTCCCCCTTTTTCACCTGCGAGTTTTGGGGGGGTTTTTTGGGGATTATCGGCAAAAGGGGGCTCTGGGGGCGACCCCCCAAAACTCAGCGCTCCCAACGCCCCCTCCTCAGCCAAACCCCCCAAAAAATTCCCCAAATCGCATTCCCAGCTCAAAAATTGAATTTTTAAAAAAATAACTTTAGGGATTCAAAAGCCGCCACAGGGAGGGAGGAAAAGGGGCGGGAATTTAAATTTGGGGAGTGTTAAAATTATTATTTATAATAATTTTATTTTTTGTCTCATTTTTTTAAGGCATCACCCCGCGCTGGGGCTCTGCCAGTCATCGCTGACAATTTTGGGGTGGAAAAGCGCAAAAATCGCCGCTTTTGTCCTCATCATCCCAGCAACAAAAGGGGGGAAATCGGGGCCAAAAAAAAAACCCCAAATAAAAATGGGGCCAAAAACCCCCAAATAAAAAAGGGGCCAAAAATTAAAGGGGAAAAAAAAGGGGGGGGGGGCAAAAATCAAATAAAAAGGGGCAAAAAAATAAAATTAAAAAAAGGGGCAAAAAATCAAATGAAAAGGGGGTAAAAATCAAAGAAAATGGGCAAAAAATGAAAGAAAAAGGGGCAAAAAATGAAAGAAAAAGGGGCAAAAACCCCCGCGAGGGGCGCGCTGGGGGGGGGGCGGCGCGGGTTTGGTCGCCGTCCCCATCGGGACGGGGATTTTGGGGCGGATTTTGGGGATTTTGGTTTTTATTTATTTTTTTTCAGGGCGCCCGGCGGAGCTGCGGGTGCTGCCCTTGATGAAGACGAACTGACGTAATTAAGGCAGTTTCTTGTTGCCGAGCCCGAAGCCCATCCCAACAACATGAAACTACCTAAACCACAGATCAGCTGCGCTGGCATCCACGGATTTCTGTCAGAACGGGCGGAAAAGGGCAAAAAAAAAAAAAACAAAACAACCCCGGCCAGGGGAGGAGCGGGAGGGAGGGGAGACGGGGCTGGGAGAAAAAGGGGGAAAAAAGGGGAAAAAAGGGGGAAAAGGGGGGAGGAAATGGAGGAAATTCGCCCCTTTGTTGCTGGGCTCCCTTCGCCCCCCTGGCGCCTCTCCCTGCCCGAAATCCGCAGCTCGGGAATGCCCGGAAAATGCTCGGAAATGGCGAAATTGGTGAAAACCAAGCGGAAAGGGCGAGTTTAGCGCGCCGGTGTTTGGTGGGAATGGGTTTGATCGCGGAGAATTTGGGGGGAATCAGCTCGGAAATGGGCGCGGAAATGGGCGCGGAAATGCGGAATTCTCGCGGCTCCCCAGCGCTGAAACCGCGCGGATTCAGCCCAAAATCGCGGCCCGGGCAGCGGGACCCGAACCCGCGCGGGCTCCGCACCCGCGCAAACCGCGCTCCGAATCCTCAGAATCATCAGAATCCTCCGAACGCGCCCGAAATCGCCCGAAATCGCCGCAATCTCCGCCCTCCGCGCAGCCTCCGCGCTTTCCATGGCAGGGAGGTTATTGGGGAGTGGAGAATGGGCGGGGGGGGGGGTAAAAAATGAGGTGAAAAACGGGGAATTTCGGCGCGGAAATCGCGCGAAGCCCCGCGGAGGGACCGCGCGGGAGGCTGCGGGGCGGGGCGGGGGGAAAAAGAAAAAAATCACCACCGCAATAATAACAATAATAATAATAATAGTTATAATAATAATAATAATAAAAATAGGAATAACGGGGAGCAACCCGCCGTCCTACCTTGCGGCCGCCATCCCCAAGCGCGGAATTCCGGGTCCCCAAAAGATGCGCGGCGCGGAGGGAGCCGCGGGTCCCCGAAGATGCGCGGAGCTCCGGGTCCCCAAAGCTGCGCGGCGCGGAGGGAGCCGCGCATCCCGAGCGGCCGCGGCGCCGCCTCTGCCTCGCTTCCCTCCCGCACCGTCACCTTTAAATGCGCCTTTTACTGCCGCGGCACATTTTATATTTGCGGATCATAAAATCCACCTCCAGCGCTCGCCGGGGCCGTCCTGACACCGCTGTTTTATGACCTTGACTTATTGTGGTCACCTGGATAATATTTAAATCAGCGTTGCGGCGGCGGGGGCTCGCGTTTGGATTAAAAAAAAAAAAAAAAAAAAAAAAAAAAAAAAAAAGAAGAAAATCTCTCGATCTCTCCCTCCCCAGCCCCCCCCCCCCCCGCGCCGCGCTCCTCCGCAGCCGCCGCGAAGCTTTAAAAGGGATGAGTCTTGAGGAGGGAAAAAAAATTAAAAATAAATAAATAAAAAATAAAATCTTTATATATATATATAGAGAGAGAGAGGTGGTGGCGGTGGGAGGTGGGGATGAAGCGGCTCTTCTTCACCAACCCCCCCCCCCCACCCGTCTCAAAAATATAAATAAATTATTCTCCCTTTTTTCTTTTTTTTTTTTTGCGCATTTTTAAGGAACCCACTCGTCCACGGTTGTATGAAATTTATTTCGGCTCCGAAAAATGAAGATACATGCACAGGGTAACACGTACAGGATGTATTTGAACACCACAGCCACCAGAAATGGACTTTTTATCCTCTTTTCTTATAAATTCCCCCCATCATCAGACCACCCAATACTCTGATTTTTTAACTAATTTTTTTCTTTCCTCCCCCCCGCCCTTTTTTTCCTTCTCCATTCCCCTCAAATATTTCATTTTCTATTTTATTTGATCTTTTATTTCATTTCGCTTTCCCTGCGAGGAGCTGCGGGCGGGAGATTTCCCCTCCAATTCCCCACGCCCGCAGAAAATCCAATTTTTTCTCTTTTTTTTTTTTTTTTTTTTTTTTTTTTTGTCGCTTTTTTTTTTTTTTTTTTTCCGCCGTTTTTTTTTTTTTTTTTTTTTATTGTACAACAACCAAGCCACGCTAGGATTCGGGGAGAGAGAAAAAAAAAAAGAAAAAAAAAAAAAAAGAAAAACTTTGGGAGGGGTTTATTTATTTATTCCCCCCTAAAGATCAGAAGCACACCTGGGGAAAAGGGCAAAGTCTTTCTGCTTGGTGGGCACGGAAATAACTTAAATCCTGGGCAAAGACGGGATTTCCACGGTTTCTGTTTTTGGCACTGTCTCATTTCCCACCTTTCCTTTCCCCCGGGCTGCCGAGTCCGCTCGTGGCGCTCAGAGCCCCAAAACCACTCCCGGTCCTTTGCGTTCGGAGCATTTCTCGCCGTTTCGGGTTTTTTTTTGTTGTTTTTTTTTGCGGGCGCGAGTGAAACAAACAAACAAAAATAACCCCCAAAAAATAAAATAAAAAAAATAAAATAAAATAAAAGAACGAAATAAAAGAACGAAATAAAAGAACGAAATAAGGACATAAAATTAAATGGAGTAATGAAATGAAAGATTGCAATGAAAGAAGGAAATGATATAAGGAAATGAAAGAATGAAGTGAAATGCTAACAGAGAAAGTAAAATAAAATAATAAAATGGAACGATGAAATAGAATGATAAAATGAAATGAGAAAGGGAAGTAATAACAGAGAAACAAAACAAAACAAAATAAAATAAAACAAAATAAAATAAAGGCAGGAAATAAAGAGATAAAATAATAAACTAAAATAATGAATTAAGGAAATGGATTAACGAAATAAAAGAATGAAATAGGGAAATTAAATAATGAAATGAAAGAATGAAATAATAGAAGGAAAGAATGAAATGAGAAATGAAATAATAAAATAAAACCAGAAAATAATAGCAGAGAGGAACAGAATGAAAATAACAGAATAAAATGAGAAAAAAAAACCAAGGTAAAATAATAGAATAAAATAAGAAGATAATAGAATAAAATAAGAAAATCAAAATAGGAAAATAACAGGATAAAATAAGGAAATAAAATAGGAAAATAATAGACTAAAATAAGGAAATCAAATAGGAAAATAACAGAATAAAATAGGAAAATAACAGAATAAAATAAGAAAATAATAGAATAAAATGACAGAATAAAATAGGAAAACAACAGAATAAAATTAGAAAATAAGAAAGCAAGAGAGGAAAATAAGAGAATAAGAAAATAGAGGAAAATAAGAAAGTAAAATGGGAAAACAACAGAATAAAATAAGAAAATAACAGAATAAAATGACAGAATAAAATAGGAAAATAAAATAAGAAAATAAGAAAATAACAGAATAAAATAACAGAATAAAGCAATAAAATAACAATAAAGTACAGAATAAGCAGCAAAAATAAAACCCCAAAAATTAAAAAAAAAAAAAATTCAAAAAACTTCCCCAAAAGCCCTGGAAAAGGCCGCAGGCCGAGGCGCGGCGGCCCCGCGGGCGCTCAGCCGAGGCCGAAGGCGGCGCCCAGCCCGAGCTGGCGGCCGCGGCTCTCGCGGTTCATCTTCTTGAGCTTCATGCGGCGGTTCTGGAACCAGATCTTGACCTGGCGGTCGGTGAGCGCGATGCTGCGGCTGATCTCCAGGCGGCGCTCGCGGCTCAGGTACATGTTGAACAGGAACTCCTTCTCCAGCTCCAGCGTCTGCTGCTTGCTGTACGGGCAGCGCTTCTTGCGCCCGCTGCGCGCCGCCAGCCACGCTCCGCCCGCGCCCGCGCCCGCCGCCGCTGCCAAAGACACAGCGCGTCCGTCACCCGCCCCGCCCGCGGGGAACGCGGGGACAGCGCGGGGACAGCGCGGGGACAGCCCGGGGGAGAGCGCGGGGACAGCGCGGGGACAGCCCGGGGAACCGGGGCGTCCTTGCCGGGGGGAAATGGGGGCGGTCTGGGGGGTGTTCCGGGAGAAAATGGGGGGTTTGGGGGTGATTTTCCGGGAGAAAATGGGGGGTTTGGGGGGATTTTCCGGGAGAAAATGGGGGGTTGGGGGTGATTTTCCGGGAGAAAATGGGGGGTTTGGGGGATTTTCCGGGAGAAAATGGGAGTTTGCCGGGAGAAAATGGGGTTATTTGGGGGATTTTCCGAGAGAAAATGGGGGGTTTGGGGGATTTTCCGGGAGAAAATGGGGGGTTTGGGGGTGATTTTCCGGGAGAAAATGGGGGGTTTGGGGGTGATTTTCCGGGAGAAAATGGGGGGTTTGGGGGATTTTCCGGGAGAAAATGGGAGTTTGCCGGGAGAAAATGGGAGTTTGCCGGGAGAAAATGGGGTTATTTGGGGGATTTTCCGAGAGAAAATGGGGGGTTTGGGGGATTTTCCGGGAGAAAATGGGGTGTTTGGGGTTTTTATCAGAGACAAAATGGGGATATTTGGGGTTTCCTTGCTGGGAGAAAATGGGGTGTGTTTGGGGTTTTTTCCGGGAGGAAATGGGGTTGTTTGGGGTTTTCTTTCCGGGAGAAAATGGGGTGTTTGGGGGATTTTCCGAGAGAAAATGGGGGGTTTGGGGGATTTTCCGGGAGAAAATGGGGGGTTTGGGGGTGATTTTCCGGGAGAAAATGGGGGTTTTGGGGGATTTTCCGGGAGAAAATGGGAGTTTGCCGGGAGAAAATGGGAGTTTGCCGGGAGAAAATGGGGTTATTTGGGGGATTTTCCGAGAGAAAATGGGGTTATTTGGGGGATTTTCCGGGAGAAAATGGGGGGTTTGGGGGATTTTCCGGGAGAAAATGGGGTGTTTGGGGTTTTTATCAGAGACAAAATGGGGATATTTGGGGTTTCCTTGCCGGGAGAAAATGGGGTGTGTTTGGGGTTTTTTCCGGGAGGAAATGGGGTTGTTTGGGGTTTTCTTTCCGGGAGAAAATGGGGTGTTTGGGGGATTTTCCGGGAGAAAATGGGGGGTTTGGGGGGTTTTCCGGGAGAAAATGGGAGTTTGCCGGGAGAAAATGTGTTATTTGAGTTTTTTTCCGGGAGAAAATGGGGTTATTGGGGTTTTTATCAGAGACAAAATGGGGTTATTTGGGGTTTTATCAGAGAGAAAATGGGGTTGTTTGGGGTTTTCTTTCCGGGAGAAAATGGGGTTATTTGGGTTTTTTCAGAGAGAAAATGGGGTTATTTGGGGTTTTCTTTCGGGGAGAAAATGGGGTTATTTGGGGTTTTTATCAGAGACAAAATGGGGGTTTGGGCGGTCTTCGGGCAGAATTTTTTTTTTTTGGGACGGGGTTCCAGGAGAAAATGGGAGTTTTCCGAGAGAAAATGGGGATATTTGGGTTTTTTTTTTTCCGGGAGAAAATGGGGTTTTTGGGGGGATTTGCCGAGAGATAATGGGGTTATTTGGGTTTTTTTTCTGCCAGAAAATTTGGGTTTTCCGAGGGAGAATGGGGTTATTTGGTTGTTTGTTTTTTTTTTTTTTTCCCCGGAGAAAATAGGGTTGTTTGGGTTTTTACTGCGAGAAAATTGGGGTTTTCCGAGAGAAAATGGGGTTGTTTGGGTTTCTTCTGCGAGAAAATGGGGGTGTGGGGTTTTTCTCCTCGAGAAAATGCGGTTTTGCAGCAAGAAAATGGGATTGTTTGGGTTTGTTTTTGTTTTTTCCGGGAGAAAATGGGGTTGTTTGGGTGCTTTTCCGTGAGAAAGCGGCTGATTTGTTTGGGTTTTTTTTCCGCGAGAAAAATCAGGTTCAAATCAGGGTTCATTGTGCACGAAAATCGAGTTTAAATAAGGTTCATTCGACACGAAAGTGGGGTTCATATAAAGGGGTTTTTCCGCGAGAAAATGGGGTTATTTGGGGGATTTTTTCCGCGAGAAAATGGGGTTTGTATAAGCGGTTTATCCATGAGAAATTTGGGATATTTAGGGTTTTTTTTTTCCGCCGGGAAATCGGGTTGATACGAGGGTTTAACTCACAGAATTGGGGGCTGAATTAGGCCCGAAAATCGGGTTTATGGAAGGGTTTTTCCGCCAGAAAATTGAGTTTAAATAAAGCTTTATTCGGCATGAAAATCGGGTTCAAATAAAGCTTTTTCCCGTCAATAAAGTCCGGCTCCGCGAGGGTCCGAAATCGGGTTTAAATAAAATAATGGCTTTTACTGCACCGAAATTCGGGCGAAAACAAGACTTTGACCGCGCGGAAATCAAGGTGAAATAAAAGGTTTTCGGGGCTCGAAAGTCGAGTTTAAATCAAGGTTTATGGGGCCCGAAATTGGGGTTTATCTAAAGGTTTATTCGCCATGAAAATGGGGTTAAATGTTGGGGTTTTCCTGCTCGAAAATCGGGTTGAAAATTTGTTTACTCGCCCCCAAAATCGGGTTTAAAAAAATGGGTTTTTCCCGGCTCGAAAATCGGGTTTAAATAAAGGTTTATTGGGTTCGAAATGGAGTTTAAATCGAGGTTTATTTGGGTTAAAATAAAGATTTATTCGGCCCTAAACTGGGGTTTAAATGGAGGATTTGGGGCGGTGCTGGGGCGGGTTTGGGGGTTAAAAACGAGACCGAGATTGGGGAGAAAAATTGGATTTTGGGGAGAAAAATCGTGATTTTGGGGGAGAAAAATCGTGATTTTGGGGGAGAAAAATCGCGATTTTGGGGAGAAAAATGGGTTTTGAAGAGGGTAAATCGAGTTTTTAGGGAGATAAATTGGGTTTGGGGGAGATAAATCGAGTTTTGGGGTGATAAATGAGATTTTGGGGTGATAAATGAGATTTTAGGGGGATAAATTGGGTTTGGAGGAGAAAAAAACCAGAATTTTGGGAGAGGAATGGGGGTTTGGGGGGAAATAATTGAATTTGGGAAGGAAATGGGGTTTTTGGGGAAATAATTGAATTTGGGGAAGGAAATGGGGTTTTTGGGGAAGGAAATGGGATTTTGGGGGAAGGAATCGAGTTTAGGGGAGACAAATCAGAATTTGGGGAGGAGAATCGGGATTTTGGGGAGAAGAGTCGGGTTTGGAGGAGATAAATCAGAATTTGGGGAGGGAAATCGGGATTTTGGGGAAAGGAATTGGGTTTGCAGGAGATAAATCAAGATTTGGGGGAGAGAAATCGGGATTTTGGGGTGAGAAATCGGGATTTCGGGGGAAATATTCACCTTTGGAGGAGATAAATCGGGATTTTGGGGTACACAACCCGGGTTTAGGGGACATAAATCACATTTTGGGTGGTAAATGAAAGGATTTTTATGGAATAAACTGGTCGCGGAGTTAAAATCTCCCTTCCCCCCCCCCGGTAATTAACCAGCGCTAATTAAACATCCCCTGCGGTCACTGATGAATTTCGGGCTCCCCAAGATCACCCCAAAAACCCCAAATTCTTTCTCGGCGCTTCCCGGGGCTGAAATCCGCGCGGTGCGGGAACATTTTGGGGTGAAATAAATGAATTTTCGCAGCTCTCCCCTCCGGGGCACCAGCTGGGGCAGATCGGGGAATTTGGGGAACTTTTGGCCCGAAATAAACCCCGCGGGATCCTTGAATTCGGGCGTGAGGAGGGAAAACGCGGCTGAGCCCGAATTTGGGGCAAAACCCGCGAAAATCGCAGCAAATCCTCGGCCCCGCTTTTGGGGGAATTCCGTGGAAATTCGGGGTTCGCCCTTCAGGACCTCGGGTGCCCCCAAAACGGGGAAGTGCCCTCCCCCCAAACATTAAAATTCCACCAGAAATGGGGTTTTCATTATTAAAAAAAAAATAAATCAAAATTAAAACAAAATCGCAGCTTGGGGAGGGTTTTAGGAGCAGAAATCGCTCGAATCCGCCCCAAATTTCGGGGACAGAGACCCCAAAAAATCCCGAATGTGCCCAGCCCGGAGCATCCCCCTCCAACCCAACCCCCGAACCGAGAAATCCCTTTTTATTTCCACTTTTATATTTTTATATAGTCCCTTTTTGTTTTTACGTATTTCTATTCCCATCCTTTCCGCCCACGGAACAAAACCAGCCCAAAAAAAAACCCCCAAATAACAAAATAATAAAATAACAAAAAACCTTTTTTATTTTTGGGTTATCTCCCCCCAAAACCTCTCCCGGCGCTTTCGTGGCGGATTCGCTTTGCGGCGTTTTGATAACCTTGACTTTGCCTTTTTTTCCCTTTGTTTTGATGGGGTTTTTTATTGGGTTGTTTTTTTTTTTCGCTTCTCGGGGTTTTTTTTTTGGGCGCGGCCTCAGCCCAGCCCTCAGATAAAATCATTTCCCCTCCGGCTGCCGAACCAGAAATAGGAAATATTCAAAATAAAGAGGTGAAAAAAAGAGAATTTTGGGGTTTTTCTCCCTCCGAGGCCGATTTTGGCGCGGGAGGAGAGGTTTTGGTGGGACCGGGGATTTTGGGGATTTTTTAATCCCTTCAACACAGGCACATCCAGGCTTAGATCCGAGCGGGATTTTCCTGAGATTTTTGTTTGTTTTTTTTTTCCCCCTAAAATCCAAACCCATCAACCCCGCTGGCCGAACCCGCCCCTGGATTTGCTCGGTTTGGGGTTAAATGGGGTGAAAAACCCCGAAAATCCCAAAGCCCAGACCCGAAGCCTCTGCTCGGCAGCGCCCGAACGCTCCCGCGCCCGCCACGCGGAGAGATCGAACACGGTCCCTCGGAAAAAGATTTTTTTCATTTTTTCTCCCTCTCCCGGAGCCTCTTCCCAGCGCTGGGAGGAGCCGCCAATTCCGCTCCTCGTCCTTTTTATTTTCTCCTTTTTTTTTTTTTTTAATTAATTATTTTTATTTAATTATTTCTCTTTTTTTTTTTTTTTTTTTTTTTTTTTCTCTCAGCGCCAGAGGAATCCGATCCTCGCCCCGGGTGGGGGAAATGGAGAATTGCCCTTGGAAAAAGGGGGAGAAAATCGGGGTTCGACACCCCTGGAAAAATCACAGCGAGAGCCCCGAGAGCCCCAAAAACCCCAAAAAATCTCCGCGGTTCCAAAGCAAAGACCACAAAATCCGAATTTCCGTCCTTTATGTGACACCAAACACCGAATTTCCAGCCTTTTTTCAGACACCGAACTCCCTTTTCCATCCTTTTTCAGACACCAAAATCCGAATTTCCAGCCTTTTTCAGACACCAAACTCCATTTCCCATCCTTTTTCAGACACCAAAATCCGAATTTCCATCCTTTTTCAGACACCAAAATCCGAATTTCCAGCCTTTTTCAGACACCAAAATCCGAATTTCCAGCCTTTTTTCAGACACCAAAATCCGAATTTCCAGTCTTTTTCTGCACCAAACTCCGATTTTTCATCCTTTTCCAGACACCGAACCCCGAATTTCCATCCTTTTTCTGCACCAAACTCCGAATTTCTATCCTTTTTCTGACACCAAGCAACAAATTTCCATCCTTTTTCTGCAACAAACTCCCTTTTCCATAATTTTCCCAACCAAACTCGGATTTTCCATCCGTTTTCTCGACCAAACTCTGACTTTCCATCCTTTTTCTGACACCAAAATCCGATTTTCCATCCTCTTTCTGCCACCGAACACCAAATTTCCGTCCTTTTTCTCACACCAAAATCCGATTTTCCATCCTCTTTCTGGCACCAAACACCATATTTCCATCTTTTTTCTATACCAAACACGAAATTTCCATCCTTTTTCTGGGATCAGACACCAAATTTCCATCCATTTTCTGCACCGAACACGAATTTCCATCCTTTTCCCACACCAAATACCAAATTTCCATCCAAACTCGCATTTTCCATCATTTTCCGGCACCCCGCGCTCTCTGCTCCGCTTTCTCCCTTCCAAAACCCAAATTTACAAATATTTAAATATTTATATATTTGAACACCCCCACTTGAGGCCGGATACAAATTTAATTTTTTTCCCCTCCATCCCGGATCATTTCACCCCCAATTCTTTTATTTTATCCGGATCATTTCACTCCCAATTATTTACAAATATTTAAATATTTGCATTTTTGAACACCCCCACTTGAGGCCGGATACAAATTTAATTTTTTTCCCCTCCATCCCGGATCATTTTACCCCAATTATTTTATTTTATCCGGATAATTTTACCCCCAGTTATTTTATTTTATCCGGATAATTTTACCCCCAATTCTTTTATTTTATCCGGATCATTTTACCCCCAGTTATTTTATTTTATCCGCATCATTTTACCCCCAGTTATTTTATTTTATCCGGATCATTTTACCCCCAATTCTTTTATTTTATCCGGATCATTTTACCCCCAGTTATTTTATTTTATCCGGATCATTTTACCCCCAATTCTTTTATTTTATCCGCATCATTTTGGCCCCAATTTCCGCGGCGGAGCAGCGAGCGCGTCCCGGCCCCAATTTAACCCTTTCCGCCCCAAAGCGCCGTTGAAAGAAACGCGGAATTTTCCGCCCTTACCTTTGGCCTCGCCGTCGGAATTCTCTCCGTCCGCGCCGTTCCCCCGCTCCTTCTCCGCCTCCTCCCTGCCCTTTTCCGCCTTGACCTCCCGCTCGGCGTTTTGGGGGAAGTTCTGCGGGAATCGGGGCGATCCGGGGGGAGGGAGCGGCGGCGCCTCCAGGCGCTCCCCGCGGAAGCCGGGCTGGAATTCCGCGCTTTCGGGGCTCTCCCGCAGCTCTGCGTAGCGGTAGAAGGCGGCGTCGGTTCCCTCGGGCGGCGGCGGGCCGGGCCGGCGGCAGAACGCGGCGTTGGCGGCGTTTCCGGGCCGTTTGCGGCCGAACGGGCAGCAGCCGCTCTCCTCCTTGGGGAAGGCGCAGGGCGGCGGCGGCGGCTCGGGCGCGAAGGCGGCCTCGGGCTCGGCCCAGGGCTCCAGGTAGGGCGGGAAGGGGCCCGGCGAGGCCTCGCGTTCGGGGCCGCCGCGTTCGGGCGCGGCCGGGAGGCGCCGGGGCGGCGGGAAGAGCGGCGGGCCCGGCGCGAACGGCTCGGGCGGCGGCGGCGGCGGCGGCAGGAACGCGCCCGGCGCCGGGCACGACATGGCCCTGCCTGCGCGGCAGCCGCGGCGGCGCCGATTGCCCGGCCGGGGGCTGACATCTTTTTTTAGAGAGGGGGGGGGAAGGAGGAGAGAGAGAGAGAGAGAGAGAGAGAGAGAGAGAGAGGAAAAAAAAAAAAAAAAAAAAAAAAAAGGGGGGGGGGAAGGGATGAAAAAAAAAAAAAAAGTTTAAAAAAATAATAAAAAAAAAAAATCGAGAGGGGTGATTACGCACGCATCGCCCTCACCGCCCCCCTCCCCGCCGTGCCGCCCCCCGCCTCTTTTTTTTTTTTTTTTTTTTTATTTATTTTTATTTCTTTGAATTTTGGGCTTCTTCTTTTTCTTTTCTTTTTTTTTTTTTTTTTTTTTTTGGTGTGGGGTGTTTTTTTTGTGGGTTTTTTTTTTTTTTTCCGCCCCCCCACGTGACGCGAGGCCAATGAGGATTGAAAATGGCCTTGGGGACCCGGACGGCGCGCGCGTCACGGGGGTCAAGGTGGCGCCGGCGGCCGCGGCTGCTCCGTGGAGCAACAGCGACATCTGCCCGCGCCCCGACGGGAGCGCCCCGAAAGCGGGGAAACAGCGGCAAAACACGGGCCAAACCTGGCCGGAAAAGGAGGGGGAAAACCCGGCAAAAACACGGGCAAAAAGCCCGAAAAAACCCGGCAAAAAACCCGGTAAAAAACCGGCAAAAACACCGGGAAAAAACACCGGCAAAAATACCGGGAAAAATACCGGGAAAAACCCGGCAAAAAACACGGCAAAAATACCGGGGAAAATACCTGGAAAAAACACGGCAAAAATACCGGCAAAAATACCGTGAAAAGCCGGCAAAAAAACCTGGCAAGAACTGGCCAAAAGAAGCGAGAAAAATACCGGCAAAAAACAGGGGGAAATTGGCAAAAAAAGGAGGAAAAAAAAACCCGGCAAAAAATCCGGCAAAAAACCCGGGGAAAAAACCGGCAAAACATGCGGCAAAATATCGGCAGAAAACCCGGCAAATAAACCGGTAAAAAAAAGGCAAAAAAGGGGGGAAAAAACCGGCAAAGCATCCTGCAAAAAACCGGCAAAAAAACTGGCAAAAAAACTGGCAAAAAAAACCCAGGCAAAAATACCGGCGAAGATCGGCAAAAAACCTGGCAAAAAACGGGCAAAAAAACCGGCATAAAATCCTCATTTCCCATCCATTTCCCGGCCGAAATTCGCCCCCGGCGCGGTTTTATAGCGCTGATGAACGGGGGAGATTTGAGTGAAAAAATAAAAATATGTGTTGGGGTTTACATATACTTTTTTTTTGTTTGTTTGTTTGGGTTTTCGGTTCTTTAATTCTGTCTGCGGTGCATCGGTGGAAAATCCGCTTTTTGCGGCCAAAAAAAAAACCAGTTTAATGATGGTTTAATCAGGGTTTAATTCTCGCCCCCTTCTCCTCTTCCTCCTTCGCCTTCCTCCCCCGGCCGCTCCTTCCTCCCCCTCGCACCCGGAGCCAAAATTTGATTTTTTTTCCCCAATTTTTCGTGTTCTGCGGGGTTGGGGGGGGATGGGGGGATTTGGGGCCGCGCTGGGGTTGGGCCCTTTTAGGAAAAAAATCGGGGAGAGAAAAATCTGGAGGAAAATCCCCGAAATTCCCAATTTCTCTCACAGTTCCCTGAAGCAAATTCGGATTTTTTTGGAGCAAAAAAAAAGGGTGAAAAATCCGAATTTTCTTTGATTTTCCTGCCTTTTTTTTTTTTTTGGTGCGTATTTTGAATTTTAATTCTTTTTTTTTTTTTTCCTCCTTTCCCAGCCGCGCTGCAGCTTCGCCTCCCCTCGCCCGGCCCGAGCAGCTTTTTTTAATTATCCGCCCTCATTCCCCGAAGTCTGGAATTTCTGGGATAAAACCGCACCGGGGGGAAGGGGGGGAAATCCCACCAGAGACGGGGAAAAAAGGCGGAATTGGGGCAAAAAAGCGGAATTTGGAGAGCCCAAGCGCCGCTGCCTTTTTGCTCCGGGAATTCTCCGATCCAGCCGAAAATACTCGGGAAAAAAATTTATTTTTAAAGCGAAACTCTCCGGGTTGTGGCGGGCTTTAATTTAATTTAATTTAATTTAGTTTAATTTAATTTTCATTCTTTCCCTGCAGTTTTCAAACGGAGTTTTCATTGCTTTCTGCAGCGAATTGCGGATTTAAGTTAATTTTTTTTTCTCCCTGATTTTTGCCTTTTTGCACTTTTTTCTCCTCCCACCGAGGCTCCTCAAGTTGGGATTTTTTTGGGGAATTTTTCATCTCCCAGCGAAATTTTGATGCCCAAACCCGCCGGAATTGGGGTTTTTGGCGGTGGCCTCCAACTTTATTTTATTTATTGCTCCAAAATTGGGTTTTTGCAGCGTTTGGGGATTGGGAAAACGGGGAATAAATGGGGGGGGGGGGGAAAGGGAAAAAAGCCGGGAATTCAAGATCATGACGGGGCAGAAAGAGGCGGGTTCAGAGTCACTTCCAAGGGAAACAAAAAGAAAACGCAAAGTTCATTAAATAACCCAAAAAAACCCCGAAACCCCAAAACACAGCAACAAAAAGCGCGGGAGAACAGGAAAAAATAGGGGAAAATGATAATAAAAAGGAAAGGACAAAGGGGGAAAATAAAATGCAGGGAAAGGAGAAACAAAAAGGAGATTAAAGCAAAGTGGAACTTGACCGTTTGGGGCGATTTGTGACGGTTCAGGGCAATTCCGGGGCACGTTCCGGGCCTTCCTTGGGAAACTTCGCCCGGAGATTTCCCAGAGATTCCCCCAAATCCCCGCCCGGTTCCGCTCCCCCATCAAATGCACCAAAATCCCGATTTTATCCCAAGGATTCTCCCCCATCAAATGCACCAAAACCCCGATTTTATCCCAAGGATTCTCCCCCATCAAATGCACCGAAATCCCGATTTTATCCCAAGGATTCTCCCCCATCAAATGCACCAAAATCCCGATTTTATCCCAAGGATTCTCCCCCATCAAATGCACCAAAATCCCGAGTTTTCGGCCCAAAAGCCCCGGCGCCGTTTGGTTCCCTCGGTTCGGAAAAAAGAAAAAAAGATTTAAAAAAACCAAAAAAGGGGAAAAAAGCGAATTGCGGCTTTATGGCCTCAATTCGGGAATCGCTGCTTTTTATGGGATCCGGGCAAATTCCGCCTCCTCTTTCCCAAACTTTCATCCACGGGCGATGAAATTCCAGCCCAGCGCCGGATTTTCATTTTATTCCGCTTTTTTCACCCTCCAATCCCATTTAATCTTAGGTTTTTTACCTCTGCTTTATTATTTATTTTAATTTTTTCCCTCTTTATTTTTTCCCGCCTATTTATTTTTTATTTTAATTTTCCCCCCTCTGGTTTATTATTTATTTTAATTTTTACCCCTTTAATTTTATTTTTTTCCCGCCTGTTTATTTTTTAACTTTTCCCCCTTAAATTTTATTTTTCCCCTCTCTTTCATTTTTATTTTCACTTTTCCCCCTTTAATTTAAATTTTTCCCTCTGTTTCATTTTAATTTTCATTTCCCCCCTTCAATTTTATTTTTTCCCGCCGTTTTCATTTTTATTTTCATTTTTCCCCTTTTTATTTTATTTTTTCCCGCCGTTTTCATTTTTATTTTATTTCCCCCTCCTTCAAATTAATTTTTTCCCCTCTGGTTTCATATTCCCCCCCCCCCCCCATTTAATTTTATTTCCTTTTTCCCCGTCAGTTTGATTTATATTTTCCTTTTTATTTTCCATTTTTTATTTTCATTTTGCCCCAGAATTTCCGCGCGTTTTTGGGACACCGAAATTTCTCCCCGCGTTCTCAGCCTGGACAATAAATTCAATTTTTTCCCCATTTTTTTTCTCTCTATCTCAGAGCTTTCCCCATTTTTTTCCCTTTTCTCATCCCGGTTTGACGGATTTCAATAATTTGAATTTTCTCCTTCGTGCAGGAATACCCGGAGCAAAACTCCTTCAAAAATTGGTGGGGAAAAAGCGCTGAAAAGGTAATTTTAAAGAGAAATCTGCATTTACAGCGGATTTTGGAGCGGATTTTGCCATTTCTGGGAGGTTTTAAGGCCGTTTCGCATTTGGGACGCAAAGTGGCGAATAAATAACAAAAAAAATCAAATTATTTACTGGCATTTACTCGGGATTTCATTTTTTTGGGGGAGGGAAAAAATGGGAGGGAAAATTCCCGGAGAGGGAAAATTGCTGAAAACCCCAAATAATCCCGAATCCAATTAAATCCGATTTATTGCTGAAAACCCCAAATAATCCCGAATCCAATTAAATCCGATTTCAATGAGGGGAGAGGAATCAAATCCATCGGCCCGAGTGGGACCCGAGGGGAAAATTCCAATTATGGGAAAAAATCCCCAAAACGGCAGCAAAACCCCAGAAGGGAGCGCAGGAAAATCGGGAATTTTTTTTTCCCCCATTTTTTCCCTATTTTTTCCCTATTTTTCCCCATTTTTTCCCCATTTCCTGGGAATTGCGGCCCTGCCGTGCCCGGGCTCTCGGCCATTCCAACCCGGCCTTTTTTGGGCTAAAAAACCCGAAAATTTTGGAATTTTTTTTCCCTTCCTCGTCCCCTTGGAGATGCGGGAGAATTTTTGGGGCAGTTTAGGGTCAAAATAAATGGGAAAAACGAGGATTTTCCCCCTTTTGGGCCAATTCAGGGCGGATTTTTGCCAAAAAAAGCCTTAAAAATTGAGGATTTCCCCTTTCCTCGCCCACTTGGGACTGGGGACAATTTTTGGGCTCATTTCAGGGTTTTTGGTCCTGCAAACCCTAAAAAAAAAGGGAATTTCGCTTTTCCTCCTCCCTTTGGAGTGCGAAACCCAATTTGGGGTCACTTCAGGACGGTTTTGGGCCAATAAATCCCCAAAAAATGAAAATTTTCCTTTTCCTGCTCCTCTTTCCCCCCTTTTCTATTCCCCACGCCATCATTTCACCGGAATTATTCCCCGAGCGCTCCTTGGGGATTTTTGCCCCGAATTTTCCCATTTTATTCCCATTTTTAATGGCAAAAATTCCTTTTTCTCCCCCTTCTAGGAAGCCTTTGGGCGCCTTCAATAATCACAATAACCTCGATATTTTCCACCCAAATTTCCCCATTTTATTCGGATTTTTTCACCTCAAACATGCCATTCTAGGATTCCTATGGGCGCCATTAATAATGGCATTAAATTCCTGTTTTCCCCCTCGAATTTCCCCCATTTCATTCGGATTTTTTCCCCCCAAATTTCCATATTTTATTCAGATATTTCCCCCTAATTTTCCTGTTTTATTCTCGTTCCCCTGTCCCAAATTCCCCTGATTTATTCTGATTTTTTTCCCCTATTTTATTCTGAATTTCACCCCTAATTTTCCCAGTTTTATTCTGATTTTTCCTCCCAATATTTCCCTGATTTATTCTGAATTTCCCCCCCCCCCTATTCCCCAGGTATATTCTGATTTTTCCTCCCCTATTTTATTCTGATTTCCCCCCCCAATTTCCCCAGTTTTATTCTGAATTTTCCCCCCAATATTCCCCCGCTTTATTCTGATTTTTTTTCCCCAATTTCCCCTGTTTTATTCTGATTTTTCCCCCCAATATTCCCCAGTTTTATTCTGATTTTTCCCCCCAGTATTCCCCAGTTTTATTCTGCTTTTTCTCCCCACTTTTACCCACTTTCCCTTGATTTTATCCCGATTTTCGCCCCCTTTCCAGGAACTTGTTCTCGCCTTTCACCATCACCTCCAATTTTTATTTTTTTTTCCCCCCAGGGCCGGAAATAATTCTGATTTATGGCCCGAGGGGGGGAAAGAAGAACAAAACCAGCGACGCCAAAAAATAAAAAACTTGAAATAATAAAATAAAAATATAAAAAAAGGGGAAAAGCCTCAAGGCCTTTTTTTATTTGTTGGCTGAGGAGCTGCGAAGGCTCAGCGCCAGAAATCCATCAAAATTTACAATTTCCTTCCTGCAGCCCCAAATCCCCAACTTTGGAAGCGTTTGCCGAGTTTGTTTTACCCCCCACGCTGCCGTCGAACCCAGAAAAAAATTTAAAGTAAATCCCAAAAAAAATCCCCCCAAAAAAGCCCCCAAAATTTTAAAAAATACATTAAAAAATTCCAGACAAAAAGGGCAAAAAATAAAAAAAATCCCGGAAAATTCCCCCCCCCCCCCACCAAAAAAAAAAAACAAACCAAAAACTAGAATACAAAATTAAAGATCCCCAAAATAATCACCCAAAAAAATTTAAAATAAGAAATTAAAATCCCTCAAAAAAATGCCCCCCATAAAGCCCCAAAAATAATAAAGAAAATCCTAAACAAAATCCCCCCAAAATCCTAAACACCCCCAAAAAATCCCACCCAAAAAAAAAACCTAAAAAAAAAACAAAAAAACAAAATACCCCAGAAAATCTCCCCCAAAAGCCCCAAAAATAATAAAGAAAATTCCTAAAAAAATCCCCCCTAAAAAAACCCCAAAACACCCCAGAAAATCCTCCCAAAATCCCAAAAATAATAATTAAAAAAATCCTAAATAAACCCCCAAAATAAAGAAATAAATCCCAAGGAACCCCATTTAAAAAATCCCCTTAAAATGCCCTCAAGTCACCCCAAAAAATTGCAAAAAAATCCCCAAAAAATCCCAAACCCTCCCCAAAAATATTTTTTAAAAATCCGCCCAAAAAAAAGTCCCCAATAATACCACAAAAATTCCCCAAAAAATCCGATTTTTTTTGCGTTTAATTCCGGTTTTTGCCCTCGATTTCGGGTTGAAGAAACAAATAAAAATTTGATTTTCTTTGGCTGTCGAAGGAGGCGCAGAAATGGGGCGGGAGCTGCTGGAAATTCCGATTATTTCGGTGTTTATGGGGCCGGGAGGCTCCGGCTGCACAATGAAAATGGGAAAATCCTAAAAAATGGATTTTTTAGGAAAATGGAATTTTCCCTCCTTTGTCCCCCAAACTTCAGGAATCCGCTGCGGGCCCATGGCAATAAATTCAATTTCGGCCTTTCCAACCCCGCGTGAAAAGAAAAATCCATTTTTATATCACATTTCAAGGCCAATATTGAATTTTTGAGGGGCAAAATTGAATTTTTAGAGGTTTGAAGGGAATAATTGACAGGTTTTTAATATTTGAAGGAAAATCGAATTTTCTGATGGGGATAAAAGGAGTTTATTTGGAAGAATTGAAGGGGAAAAATTGAATTTATTTTGAAGATCCGATGGGGAAAATTGAGTTCATTTGGAGTATTTAAAGGGAAAAATTGAGTTTATTTGGAATACTTAAAGGTGAAAAATTGAATTTTTGAGTGGAAAAAATCGGATTTTTGGCCAGATTTGAAGGAAGTAATGGGATTTTTTACCCTTTGACGGATTCAATGGGATTTTCACCGAAGATATTTAATTTTTAACATTTATTTTTCGGTGTTTTCCGTCCCTCCGAGAATTCTCCCTCCTTTTCTCCCCTCGCAGCCGTTTTTGATTTTTTATCAGACGGCGCCGCGGGGCCCCCTTGGAGGGGCAAAAATCCCAATAAAAATCGAATAAAAATCCCAATAAAAATCCGAATTTTCCGCGATTTTCGCCGCTTTTCCTCCCCCATGAAATCCCAATTTCGGGGGATTTTTTCCGCCCCAAAATCCGCATTTTTTGGGTGTTTTTGGGGTTTTTTTGGGGGGATTTCCAGCCGCATTCCCGAGGGGGTTTTGTGCCTCGGCCCCGCCGCCATTTTGCTGCCAAAATGCCCCAAAATTCGGATTTTTTGTCCTTTTTAAACCTCGATTTCCTCCCCAAAATCCCCGCGTCGCCTCCCCCTAATTCTGCACTTTTTTTAGGGCTTAAATTTCATTTATTTGGGCTGTATATTTATTTTATTTGGATTTTTAGGGCGCTGTTTTGGGGTTTTTTTGTATTTTCAAGAGGCCAAATCTCTATTTATTTTTATATTTATGCATTTAATTCTAGATTTATCCATTAATTTATTTATTTCTCTAATAATTTGTTTATTTCTCGATTTATTTATTTATTTTCTATTTTTCTATGTGTTTATTGAAAAAAGAATTTTTTTGGGCAGACAAATAAATGCGGCAATAAGAATAGGAATTAAAAACAAGAGGATAAAATAAAAGAAGTTCAAAACAGGAATTAAGGAGGAAGGAAGCGAAAATTGGAATAAAAATGGAATAAAAGTTTGGAAAAAAGGGATTAAAAGGGAATAAAAAGCAGGAATAAAAAATACGACTATAAAAATAGGATTCAAAATGCAGGAACTAAGAATAGGAATTAAAAATAATGAAAACAATGAAAAATAAATAAGAAAAATTAAAATGTAATTAAATATTAATTAGAAATAATTTATATTTTAAATAATAAATAGTAAATAATAAAATAATATCAAGTAGGAATTTCAAATAAGAAAAATACTAATAAAATTAGAAAAAAATAAAAATAATAAGAGACATAAGTGAAAATAAAATAGGTTAAAAATTGAAAATAAAATAACAAAAAATAGAAATAAAGGAAAAATGTCCAAAAATAGGAAGGGACTCGGCGGGAGTTATAAAAATAAACAAAGAACCAGGAAAAAAGCCGGGAAATGCAGAAATCCCGATTGCTGCCAATCCTGGGGGAATCGCGCGGTTCTGCCCGGGGGACGCGGCCCGGCCCGGCCCGGGGGCGTTGGGGGCAAAAGGGGGTGCGGGGTTCGGGGTGGGAAAAGCGGATTTGGGGTGCGGGCTTTGGGGTGGGAAAAGCGGATTTGGGGTGCGGGCTTTGGGGTGGGAAAAGGGGATTTGGGGTGCGGGCTTTGGGGTGGGAAAAGCGGATTTGGGGTGCGGGGGGGAAAAAGGGGATTTGGGGTTTGGGGTGGGAAAAGGGGATTTGGGGTTCGGGGTGGGAAAAGGGGATTTGGGGTTTGGGGGGAAAAAGGGGATTTGGGGTGCGGGGTTTGGGGTGGGAAAAGCGGATTTGGGGTTTGGGGGGGAAAAGGGGTTCGGGGTTTGGGGGGAAAAGGGCATTTGGGGTTTGGGGTGGGAAAAGGGGATTTGGGGTGCGGGGTTTGGGGTGGGAAAAGCGGATTTGGGGTGCGGGCTTTGGGGTGGGAAAAGGGGATTTGGGGTGCGGGGTTTGGGGTGGGAAAAGCGGATTTGGGGTGCGGGCTTTGGGGTGGGAAAAGGGGATTTGGGGTGCGGGGTTTGGGGTGGGAAAAGCGGATTTGGGGTTTGGGGGGGGAAAGGGGATTTGGGGTTCGGGGTGGGAAAAGGGGATTTGGGGTTCGGGGTTTGGGGTGGGAAAAGGGGATTTGGGGTTTGGGGTGGGAAAGGGGATTCGGGGTTTGGGGTGGGAAAAGCCAATTTGGGGATTTGGGGGGGAAAAAGGGGATTTGGGGGTTTGGGGGTTTGGGGAGGAAAAAGAGGATTTGGGGATTTTGGGTGGAAAAAGAGGATTTGGGGATTCGGGGATTTGGGGATTTGGGGATTCGGGGTGGAAAAAGGGGATTTGGGGATTTGGGGATTTGGGGGTTTGGGGATTTTGGGTGGGAAAAGCGAATTTGGGGATTGGGAGTTTGGGGATTTTGGGGATTTGGGTTTCGGGGGTTTGGGGATTTGGGGAGGACAAAGAGGATTTGGGGATTTTGGGTGGAAAAAGAGGATTTGGGATTTTGGGGATTTTGGGGATTTTGGAGTTTTGGGGATTTTGGAGTTTTGGGCCCGGGCGGGGCTCGAAGGCGGCGCCCTTGACTCCCTGAAGTTCAAAGGCACCGAAATTCCCGTTTTTCCACCCAAAACCCCGCGAATTTTACAGAAAAATCCGAATATTTTCATTCTGGGGGGATTTTATCCAACTCTCACCTCAATTTTTAATTCATCCTCATCGCGGGTTGGAGCTCAGAGACAGCAGAATTCTCTTTTTCCACCCAAAATCCCCAGGACTTGGATGGAAAATCCGAATATTTCTAATTTTGGGGGGTTTTTTCTACTCTCGCCTCAATTCGCATCTCGGCCCCATCACGATTTTCCTTTTTTTCACCTCTTTTTTTGCCCTTTTTTCCTTTTTTTTTTGCCCTGGAATATTTAAGGAGCTTTCCCTGCACGCTCCATAAATTTCATTTTATGGCCGCCAGCGCCTTTTCCTTGGGGGAAAAAACCCCAAATAAAATAAAATAAAATAAAATAAAATAAAATAAAATAAAATAAAATAAAATAAAATAAAATAAAATCCAACTTTGAATTCGGCCTGGCGAGGGAGAGGGGAGAAAATAAAAATGGGGAAAAAGGGGAAGAAATGAGAAAAAGGGGGAATAACACCCAAAATGGAGGGGAAAATATAAATAAAAGGGAGGAAATGGAGGAAAATGGGAATAAAAGGAAAAATTGAGAAAAGTTAGAATAAAAGGGGGGAAATGGGAACAAAAATGGGAAAATGGGAGTAAAGGAGGAATAAAAGGGGGAAAATGGGAAACAGTGAAAATAAAGGGGAGGAAATGGAGGAAAATGGGAATAAAGGGGAGAAAATGGGAATAGAAGCAGGAAAATGCAGAAAATTGAAATAAAAGAAAAAAATGGAATAAAAGGGGGAAAACGGGCAAAAATTAGAATAAAGGGGGGGAAATGGAAAAAATTAAAATAAGAGGGGGAAAATGGAAACAAAAGGGGAAAATTTGGGGAAAAAATCGGAATAAAAGGGGGGGAAATGGGGGGAAAATGGAAATAAAAGGGGGGGAAATGGGGAAAAATGGAAATAAAAGGGGGGGAAATGGGGAAAACGTGACTAAAAGGGCAAAAGTAAATAAATGCCGAGGTAAATCAATGCAAAATAAACAAATGCAGAAGTAAATGAAGTGAAATCGTGCTCGGGGCGGCTTTAGTGCGGAAGCGGCCGGGCCGGGGCAATTAACGCGCCGCGCTAATTACGGTGTCTAGACGGGCCCTTTGTGCCGCCGCTCGCGCGCGGAATCCCCACTTCGGCCTCTTCCCCCTTTACTCCCATTTATTTTTAAATTTTATTTGGGTTTCATTTTGCTTTTTTTTCTATTTTTAACCCTTTTTAATTTTATTTTTCCCCTCCCCTTTTTTTTTTTTGGCTCGTTTTGATTCATATTTTGAGGGGTTTTTTTTCCTTCTTAAAAACACCTTTTTTGTTTTTACCCTTCCTCCTCTTTTTTTTTTTTTTGGCTTTAATTCGGCTTTTAGAACCGCATTTATCTTTGTTTTCCTTACCTTTATTTATTCAATTTTTATCCTCTCCTTCTACCTTCTTTACCATCTTTCAAACTGGTTCTTTTGGTTTTTTAAATTTTTTTTGCTTTATTTTGCTTCTTTTTTTCTTTTTTTTTTTTTTGGGGGGGGTATTTTCCCCCAGGCCGCGAAGCCGCCTCTGATCTTTGTGTTTGTTTCCATTTTCCCTTCCCAAAAAAAAAATTTGATTTTTTTTTTTTCCAATTTTTCGGGCCCAGCAGAAGCAGCAAAACCGAAGGGAAACAAAGGGAAATAAAATAGAAAAAAAAAAAAAAAAAAAAAAAAAAAAAAAAAAAAAAAAGGAGAAAAAATAAAAATAGCAGAAATAAAGAGAAATAAAGAAGAATAAAGAGGAATGGAGACAAAAACAAAGAGAAATAAAGAAGAATAAAGAGGAATGAAGACAAAAACAAAGAGAAATAAAGAGGAATAAAGAGGAATGAAGAGAAATAAAATTCCTTTTTTCCCCGTTTTAATCAGAACCAGCCCAGGCCTCTCCCTCGCAGCTCTCGCCCGGATTTAATTTGGGTTTTATTTGGATTTAATTAGGATTTAATTGCGATTTAATTGCCGCGGGCCCGCACCCGCCGCATTTCTGTGGTTTTTCCTCCGTATTTTCCCCCCATAAAACGCGGCCCCATCAAAGCGCATTTTTGGGCTTTTTTGGGGGTTTTTTGTTGTTTTTCCCCCTTTACGGCGGCCCTGAAAGGAGCCGGGGACGCTCCGGGAGCGCCGAATGAACGGAATAAATCGGAATTTTTGGGGTTTTTTGGGTTTTTTTTGTTGTTTTTCCCCCTTTACTGCGGGTCCTGAAAGGAGCCGGGGACGCTCCGGGAGCGCCGAATGAACGGAATAAATCGGAATTTTTGGGGTTTTTTGGGGTTTTTTTGTTGTTTTTCCCCCTTTACTGCGGGTCCTGAAAGGAGCCGGGGACGCTCCGGGAGCGCCGAATGAACGGAAAAAATCGGAATTTTTGGGTTTTTCTCGCTTTTCCCCCCACCTCCACCCCTGAGTCCATAAAAGCGCGGCGGGGCCGGAATTGGCGATTCCGAGCCCAAACCGCCCTGGGCGCACAAAAAACAACGAAAAGGGAAAAGGGAAAAAGGGAAAAGGGAAAAGGGAAAAGGGAAAAGGGAAAAAGGAAAAGGGAAAAGGGAAAAAGGGAAAAAGGAAAAAGGGAAAAAGGAAAAAGGGAAAAAGGGAAAAAGGGAAAAGGGAAAAGGGAAAAAGGAAAAAGGAAAAAGGGAAAAAGGGAAAAGGGAAAAGGGAAAAAGGGAAAAAGGGAAAAGGGAAAAGGGAAAAAAGGGGAAAGGGAAAAAGGGAAAAAGGGAAAAAGGGAAAAAGGGAAAAGGGAAAAAGGGGAAAGGGAAAAAGGAAAAGGGAAAAGGGAAAAGGGAAAAGGGAAAAAGGGAAAAGGGAAAAGGGAAAAAGGGGAAAGGGAAAAAGAAAAAGGCAAAAGGCAAAAAGCGCGAAGGCGAAGCGTTGCCTGTGAACTTGCTGCGCGCACAACTTGACTTTGCCGTTGGGCCCCGAACGCCCCGCGGCTTTTCCCCCTTTTGGCCTCTTTTGGGGCAGTTTGGGGCATTTTGGGGGATTTTGATTTTTTAGGGGGTATTTTGGAATTTTTGGGGGATATTTGGAATTTTTTGGGGGGTGTTTTTAGTGGGTATTTTGGGATTATTTTGGGGTATTTTGAATTTTTAGGGGGTATTTTGGAAATTTTTTGGGGGGTATTTTTAGGGGGTATTTTTGGATTATTTTGGGGTATCTTGAATTTTTCTTTTTTTTTTTTCAAAGACAGCGAGGTCCTGGAAAGGGCTAAAAAATAAAATTAATTTTAAAAAAATTTATTTTAATTGTGAGGGGTAATAATTTAAAATGGGGGAGGAGTGGGAGAGTTGGGGCAAAAATAGGAGGAATAATAATAATAATAATAATAATAATAATAATAATAGACTAAGAATGATAATAAAATACTAAAAGCAGTAGCAAGAATAGGAAAATAAGAATAAAATATTAATAATAAGAAGAAGGATAGGAATTGGAGTAAGGATAGGAATAATAAAATATAAAAATAACAGTAAGAATAGGAATAGGAACAAGAATAAAGCTAGGAGTAATAAAATATAAGAATAAAGGTAAGAAAATAATAATAATAAGGATAATGGGAATAGGAATAACAAAATGACAATAATAATAGGAATGGGAATAAGAATAATTTTAAAAATAAAGATGATGAAAATAAAAATAATGTTTAAAAGTATATAAATAAAAATAAAATGAAAACAAAAATAAATTAAAATAAGAATAAAATAAAATAAAATATAGAAAATAAACACAAAAATAATAAAAAATTACAATAAAATACATAAAAAATGGAAAAATAAGTATAAAAATCAAGAGGAATAAAAGCAGAGCGGGCCCCCCAGAAAGCGTTGGGGTTGGGGTTGGGGTTGGGGCCGGCTGCGGAGGAAATTCCCGATTTCGGCCGGGCGGCTTTGGGGGAAAGGCGCTGAAATGTCAAATAAACCCGACGGAGAACGGGCCGAGAGCTCTTTATTCCGCGCCTCCCTCCGCACGCACGCACAAATCCGCAAAATCCGCACAAATCCGCACAAATCCGCACAAATTCACACAAATTCACACAAATTCCCGGTTTTCAGCTTTTTCACCTTTTCCCGAGCTTTCCTCGCTTCTTCCGCTCCTCCTCCGAGAAGGAAAATGGGAATAAAAGCAAAACACAAAACGGAGCCGCGCCCGGCTTGGTGTGCGCAGCGCTGCAGCTGGGGCTCGCGCCCCAAAAATGGGATTTCCCGCCACAAAAATGGGATTTTCCTGCCCCAAAAATGGGATTTACCACCCCAAAAATGGGATTTCCCGCCACAAAAATGGGATTTCCCGCCACAAAAATGGGATTTTCCTGCCCCAAAAATGGGATTTACCACCCCAAAAATGGGATTTTCCTGCCCCAAAAATGGATTTTCCTGGCCGTTCTCCCCCAGGGATGCTGCGTTTGGGGGTTTGGGGGAAATGCTCCTTTTTGGCCCCCAAATTTGGGGGTTTTTGGGGGTGGCAATTTCCGGGCTGCTTGGGTTGAAATTCCCGTGTGCCTGAAGGAGAATAAAATAAAAAATAATATAATAATAATTATATATATATATATAAAAAAAGGAATCACAAACTGTCCAGGGGGGCAAAAAAAACCAAAGGGAAAAATAAAATTAAATAAAGTCCATGGAGTTCAAGTCCTTGAATTAAGGGGGAAAATCAGGAAAAAAACAGGAAAAATAGGGGAAAGCATGGAAAAATAAGGAGAAATAAGGAGAATAAGAAATAAAATCACGGAAAATCAGGGAGCATAGGGAAAAATAAGGAAAAAATCAGAAAAATCGGTAAAATCAGAAAATAAAATCAGAAAACAATCTAAAAAAACCCCACATTAAAAACCCAGGGGAAAGAATAGCAAAAACCAGAAATAAATAGGAAAAAATCAGAAAACAATTATAAAACAATGAAAAAAAAAACAGAAAAAAAAAAGAACAAAACAGAAATAAAGCAGAAAAAAAATCGGAGAAAAACCCAGAAATAAATAGGGAAAATCAGGGAAAAAATTAGGAAAAAAATATACATAAAAATCAGAAAAAAAAAAAAAAAAAAAAACAGAAAAAATGAGAAAAAAAAATTCAGAAAAAAAAATCAGAAAATAATCAGAAAAAATAATCAGAAAAAAAATCGGAATAGAATCAGGAACAATCAGAAAAAAATCAAAATAAAATCAGAAAAAATCAGAATGAAAGGGGAACTGCTCAGCTCCGAGGCGGTCGCTGTCCCCCGCGAGGCCGCGGCGCTTCTGGGGCTGTTTTGGGGTTCTTTGGGGTCGGTTTTGGGGCGATTTCGGGGTTATTTGGGGTTGTTTCGGGGTTCACAACAAGGGGCTCCCCGAGAAGAACTGCAGGCGGTTCTGGGTTGGTTTTGGGGCTGTTTTTGGGGTGATTTCGGGGTAATTTCGGGGTTCACAACAAGGGGTTCCCCGAGAAGAACTGCAGGCGGTTCTGGGATGTTTTTGGGGTGATTTCGGGATATTCCGGGGTTCACAACAAGGGGCTCCCCGAGAAGAACTGCAGGCGGTTCTGGGTTGGTTTTGGGGTGATTTCGGGATATTTCGGGGTTCACAACAAGGGGTTCCCCGAGAAGAACTGCAGGCGGTTCTGGGTTGGGTTTGGGGCTGTTTTTGGGGTGATTTCGGGATATTTTGGGGTTCACAACAAGGGGTTCCCCGAGAAGAACTGCAGGCGGTTCTGGGTTGGGTTTGGGGCTGTTTTTGGGGTGATTTCGGGGTAATTTCGGGGTTCACAACAAGGGGTTCCCCGAGAAGAACTGCAGGCGGTTCTGGGCAGTTTTTGGGGTGATTTCGGGATATTTTGGGGTTCACAACAAGGGGTTCCCCGAGAAGAACTGCAGGCGGTTCTGGGCTGGGTTTGGGGCTGTTTTTGGGGTGATTTCGGGGTAATTTCGGATTTCACAACAAGGGGTTCCCCGAGAAGAACTGCAGGCGGTCCCGGCTGAGCTTTTTCTCCTTCATGCGGCGGTTCTGGAACCAGATCTTGACCTGGCGGTCGCTGAGGTTCAGCAGCCGCGCCAGCTGCAGCCGCTTCTCCTTGTTGATGTAGACGTTGAAGAAGAACTCGCGCTCCAGCTCGCGGATCTGGAACTTGGAGTACGGGCAGCGCTTCTTCCGCGCCCGCGGAGCGCCTGCAACGCGTTTGGGGACAGTTAGAGCGGTTTGGGGCGGGAAAAAGGGAAATTTTGGGTGAGGCAACGGGGAAATTTGGGGGCAATTAGGGGGATTTTGGGGTGGGAAAAAAGGGAAATGTTTGGGTGAGGCAATGGGGAAATTTGGGTGGGAAAAAAGGGAAATGTTTGGGTGAGGCAATGGGGAAATTTGGGTGGGAAAAAAGGGAAATGTTTGGGTGGGGTAATGGGGAAATTTGGGTGGGAAAAAGGGAAATGTTTGGGTGAGGTAATAGGGAAATTTGGGGGCAATTAGAGGGATTTTGGGGTGGGAAAAAAGGGAAATGTTTGGGTGAGGCAATGGGGAAATTTGGGTGGGAAAAAAGGGAAATGTTTGGGTGAGGCAATGGGGAAATTTGGGTGGGAAAAAGGGAAATGTTTGGGTGAGGTAATGGGGAAATTTGGGGGCAATTAGAGGGATTTTGGGGTGGGGAAAAAAGGGAAATGTTTGGGTGAGGCAATGGGGAAATTTGGGTGGGAAAAAAGGGAAATGTTTGGGTGAGGCAATGGGGAAATTTGGGTGGAATTAGGGGGATTTTGGAGTGGGAAAAAAGGGAAATGTTTGGGTGAGGCAATGGGGAAATTTGGGTGGAATTAGGGGGATTTTGGAGTGGGAAAAAAGGGAAATGTTTGGGTGGAATTAAAGGGGTTTTGAGTGACAGAAAAAGGGAGATTTGGGGTGAGGTAAATGGGAAATATTGGTGTGAGGTAAAACGGAAATTGGGGTAAGGGAAATGGGGAAATTGGGGTGGGATAAAAGGGATTTTGGCCGAGGTAAAAGGGGAATTTGGGGTGAAATTAAAGGGAAATTTGGGCTGATATAGAAGGGATTTTAGGGTGAAATTAAAGGGATTTTGGGTGAGAGAAAAGGGAAATATTTGGGCGGAATTAAAGGGATTTTGGGTGAGGTAAAAGGGAAATGTGGGGTGAGAGACAAGGGAAATGTGAGGTGGAATAAAAGGGATTTTGGGGTGAAATAAAAGGGAGATTTGGGGTGGAATTAAAGGGAAATTTGGAATGGGATAAAAGGGAAATTTGGGGTGAAATTAAAGGGAAATTGGAGGTGGTGGGCTGAAAATGGGTTAGATATACTGGGAAAAATGGAATTATTAAAGGGGTGAAAGGGCCAAAAATGTCCTAAATAACGTGGGGAAAATGGAATTATTAAAGGCTTGGCTGGGCTGCAAATGGGGTAAATATACTGGGGAAAATTGAATTATTAAAGGGGTGAGTGGGCCAAAAATGGGATAAATAGCGTGGGAAAATTGATAATTTAAAAAGGGGTGAGTAGCCAGATAAAGAGGCAAATATATCGAAAAAATAAGTGATAAAAAAAGGAATAGGTGGCCAGAAAATGGGATAAATATAGTGAAAAAATAAGTTATTTAGAAAGGGATGGGAGGACCGAAAATGGGATAAATATACTGAGAAATAAGGAACTAAGAAAGGGGTGGGTGGCCCGAAAATGGGATAAACGGCCTGAGGAAATACGTCATTAACAGAGGGATGGGTAGCCCGAAAATGGGATAAAGATCCGGAAAAACCCAAGGAATGGGAGGCCCGAAAAAGGAATAAATATCCTGAAAGGAGCAATAATCCCAAAAAGGACGGAAAACCCCAAAAGGAATCAAGAATAAATAACCCGAAAAGGAACAATTAACCCCAAAAGGAATAAATGACCTTTAAAAGAGTAAATACCCCAAAGGGAATAAATATCCCAAAAGGAATAAATACTCCAAAAAATGAATAAATACTCCAGAAAAAGAATAAATATCCTGAAATAACCAATAATCCCAATAGGAATAATTGCCCTAAAAGGAATGGATACCCCAAAAATGAATAGATGCCCCAAAGGAAATAAATCCCCCAAAAATCAATATATACCCCAAAAAATGAATAAATGTCCTGAAATAATAAACAACCTCAAAAGGAATAATCACCCTAAAAGGAATAAATGCCCCACAAATGAATAGATGCCCCAAAAGGAAATAAATGACCCCAAAAGGGCACAAATGACCCCAAAAGGAATAAACACGCCAAAAATTAACGGACACTCCCAAAACGGAATAAATACCCTGAAATAATAAACAAGCTGCAAAGGAGTAACTGCCCTAAAGGGAACAAGTGTCCCAAAAGTGACCAAAAATCCCCGAAATGATCCAGGACCCCAAGAAGCGACGGAAGGGGAGGGCGCGGCTGCGGTCGGGGCTCCTGGGAGGGCGCGGCCCGGGCGCCTTTGGGGACTCCTCCGGCTGGGATTCATCGGGGGCGTTTGGGGCGTTTGGGGCGTTTGGGGGGTTTGGGTTTATTTGGGGTTTATTTGGGGGTTTTGGGTTTATTTGGGGTTAATTTGGGGTTTATTTGGGGGGCGCAGCCGGGGCCGGGATTCATCGGGGGCGTTTGGGGCGTTTGGGGGGTTTGGGTTTATTTGGGGTTTATTTGGGACATTTTGGGTTTATTTGGGGTTTATTTGGGGATTTGGGGAGCACAGCCGGGGCCGGGATTCATCGGGCGCGTTTGGGGGGTTTGGGTTTATTTGGGGTTTATTTGGGACATTTTGGGTTTATTTGGGGTTTATTTGGGGATTTGGGGAGCACAGCCGGGGCCGGGATTCATCTGGGGCGTTTGGGGGCGTTTGGGGTTTATTTGGGGTTAATTTGGGGAGCACAGCTGGGGCCGGGCCTTCATCTGGGGCGTTTGGGGTTTATTTGGGGGTTTTGGGTTTATTTGGGGTTTATTTGGGGCGTTTTGGGTTTATTTGGGGTTTATTTGGGGAGCACAGCTGGGGCCGGGATTCATCGGGGGCGTTTGGGTTTATTTGGGGTTTATTTGGGGTTTATTTCGGGTTAATTTGTGGAGCGCAGCCGGGGCCGGGATTCATCTGGGGCGTTTGGGGGCGTTTGGGGTTTATTTGGGGGTTTGGGGTTTATTTGGGGTTTATTTGGGGTTTATTTGGGGATTTGGGGAGCACAGCCAGGGCCAGGATTCATCTGGGGCGTTTGGGGGCGTTTGGGGTTTATCTGGGGTTAATTTGGGGATTTGGGGGGCGCAGCCGGGGCCGGGATTCATCGGGGGCGTTTGGGGGCGTTTGGGGGTTTGGGGTTTATTTGGGGTTTATCTGGGGATTTGGGTTTATTTGGGGTTTATTTGGGGTTTGGGGACCACAGCCGGGGCCGGGCGTTTATCTGGGGCGTTTGGGGTTTATTTGGGGTTTATTTGGGGATTTGGGGTTTATTTGGGGGGTTTGGGGTTTATTTGGGGTTTAGTTGGGGGGTTTTCTGTTTATTTGGGGTTTATTTGGGGCCTTTTGGGTTTATTTGGGGGTTTTGGGTTTATTTGGGGTTTATTTGGGGCGTTTTGGGTTTATTTGGGGCGGTTTGGGTTTATTTGGGGTTTATTTGGGGATTTGGGGAGCAGAGCTGGGGCCGGGAATTTATTTGGAGTTTATTTGGGGGATTTTGGGTTTATTTGGGGTTTATTTGGGGCGTTTTGGGTTTATTTGGGGTTTATTTGGGGATTTGGGTTTATTTGGGCTTTATTTAGGGCGTTTTGGGTTTATTTGGGGGGTTTAGGGTTAATTTGGGGTTTATTTGGGGATTTGGGGAGCAGAGCCGGGGCCGGAGATTTATCGGGGGGCTTTTGGGTTTATCTGGGGGGTTTTGGGTTTATTTGGGGTTTTTGGGAGCCAGGCCGGGTCTGGGGGGTTTATTTGGGGTTTTTGGGGTTTATTTGGGGTTTTTGGGGTTTATTTGGCTTTTTGGGGGGTTATTTGAGCAGAGCCGGGTCTGGGGGGTTTAATTTGGGTTTTTTGGTGTTTATTTGGGGTTTTTGAGGTTTATTTGGGGGTTTTTTTTGTGTTTATTTGGGTTTTTTTGGGGTTATTTGAGCAGAGCCGGGTCTGGTGGGTTTATTTGGGTTTTTTGGGGTTTATTTGGGTTTTTGTGAGTAGAGGCGGGTTCGTGGGTTTTAGGCTCGGTTTATTTGGGGTTTGTTTGGGTTTTTTTGGGGTTTATTTGGGGTTTTTGAGAGCAGAGCCGGGTCTGGGGGTTTATTTGGGGTTTATTTGGGGTTATTTGGGGTTATTTGAGCAGAGCCGGGTCTGGTGGGTTTCTTTGGGGTTTTTGGGGTTTATTTGGGTTTTCTTTGGGTTTATTTGGGGTTACTTGAGCAGAGCCTGGTCTGGTAGGTTTCTTTGGGGGTTTTGGGGTTTCTTTGGGGTTTTTGGGGTTTCTTTGGGGTTTATTTGGGGTTATTTGAGCAGAGCCGGGTCTGGCGAGTTTCTTTGGGGTTTCTTTGGGGTTTTTGGGGTTTTTGGGGTTTCTTTGGGTGTTTGGGGTCCGAGGCCGAGCCCGGCTCAGCCCGGCCCGGCTCAGCCCGGCCTTATCGGCGCCGCACGAGCTTTTCATCAATTCCAGCCCTCGCCGCGCACGCGAGGGGAGCCCGGGGGGAATTCGGGATGCGAGGAGGCGCCCAGAGGGAAAACGGGCCCGGAAAAATCCCAGATGGGGAAAACGGCAAAAAACAAAACAAAACAAAAAAAAATCACAAATGGGGAAACAGCAAAAAAAATCCCAATAGCGAAAACGCCCCCCCAAAAAAATCCTGAAAGGGAAAACAGCAAAAAACAAAATCACAAATGGGGAAACGGCACCAAAATATCCTAAAAGGGAAAACAGCAAAAAAAAAAAAAAAAAAATCCCAAAAACAGGAAAAAAATCCCAATGGGGAAAACGGCCCCCAAAAAATCCTAAAAGGGAAAACAGCAAAAAAATCCTAAGTGGGGAAACAGCACCAAAAAATCACAATTGGGAAAAGAGCCGGAAAAAAAACCAAAAGGGAAAACAGCCCCCCAAAAAAATCCCAATAAGGAAAGCAGCCCCAAAAATCATCCCAAAAGGGAAAACAGCCCCAAAAAATAGCGCAAAAGGCAGAACATCCTCCCGTAATAATCCCGAAAGGGAAAATAACCCCGAAAAATATCCCTAAAGCCAGAGCAGCTCAAAAAACCGTCCCGAAAGGGAAAAGAGCCCCCCCTCAAAAATCGCAAAAGATAAAAAAGCCCCCAACAAATATCAATAGGCAGAATAGACCAAGAATCCACCCCAAAAGGCAAAACATCCCCAAAAATGCCCCAAATCCGCCCCAAAACCTTCCTGGATTCCCGGATGCGCGGGGAGCGGGAAACCAAACCAAACTAAACCAAATAAAATAAAATAAAATAAAATAAAATAAAATAAAAATGGAATTTTAAATGGAATTTTAAATGGAATTTAAAATCCGCTTTGAGGCGGCGCGAAGGGAGATCCTGTCCTGACCAAGCCGGGCTGCGAGGGGAGGACGAACCCGGGAAAATCGGGGAAATTCGTATTTTTGCCCCAAATCCCGGCCGCCCCTCGCCCGGCCGGGGCACAGGGGCTTCGCGGCGAGGTTTGATTAGAAATGAATTAAGGAGAGCCGGGAGCGGGGGGGAAGCGGCGCGTTCCTTTTTTTTTTTTTTTTTTCCTGTTCTCTCGCCGCTTTTTTTGATTATTTTTTCCCCCTCCCTTTTATTTTTTTTTTTTTTTTTTGCCGACATCGTAAAAAAAAAAAAAAAAAACAAAACCAAAAAGGGAGAGAAAGAAGAAAGCGGCTGCGGAGCCTTCTCGTAAAACCGCGGCCGCGCTTATAAAAGTGCTCATAAAAACGCGGCTCGGCAAAGCGCGGCCGGGCTGGGGCGCCCCGGGTTAAACTCGGCTCCGTTTGCTCTGAGCCCACACCGATAAACCCGGTTTAACCTAATCTGGGTTTTCCTGCCTTAAACTCGGCTCCGTTTGCTCTGAGCTCACACCGATAAACCCGGTTTAACCTAATCTGGGTTTTCCTGCCTTAGACTCGGCTGCGTTTGCTCTGAGCCCACACCGATAACCTCGGGTCTGTCTGCTCTGGATGTCTTGGGTTAAACCCGGTTTAACATTTTCTGGGCTTTCCTGCCTTAAACTCGGCTCCGTTTGCTCTGAACTCCCGCCGTTAAACCCGGCTCTACCCATTCTGGGCTTTTTGCGTTAAATTCGGCTTTATCTTCTCCGAGCTCCACGGCGTTAAACTCCGTTTAACGCGCTCGGAGCTGCCCCGGGTTAAACTCGGCTCTATCTGCTTTTAGCTCGGTTTATCCCACTCTGAGCTCGGCTCTACCGCCTCTGAGCTGCCCCGGGTTAAACCCGGCTCTACCCTGAGCTGCCCCGCGTTAAAATCGGTTTAACCCGCTCTGAACCCCCCGCGCTAAACCCGGCTCTACCTACCCTGAGCTGCCCGCGTTAAACTCGGTTTATCCCCGCGTTAAACTCGGTTTCACCCAGCCTGAACTCGGTTTCACCTCCTCCGAACCCGCCGCGTTAATCTTGGCTCTATACCTACCGTGAGCTCCCGGCGTTAAAGCCGTTAACCCCCGCGTTGGACTCGGTTTCTCCCCGCGTTGGACTCGGTTTCTCCCCGCGTTAGACTCGGTTTCTCCCCGCGTTGGACTCGGTTTCTCCCCGCGTTAGACTCGGTTTCTCCCCGCGTTAGACTCGGTTTCTCCCCGCGTTAGACTCGGTTTATCCCCGCGTTAGACTCGGTTTATCCCCGCGTTAGACTCGGTTTATCCCCGCGTTAGACTCGGTTTCTCCCCGCGTTAAGCCCGGTTTCACCCACCCTGAGCCCGGGTCATCCCCGCGCCAAACCCGGGTCATCCCCGCGCCAAAGCCGCTTTCACGCACCCTGCGCGCCGCTCTTGGCTCCCTCCTTGGCCGCCGCGCCCGCCGCGCCCGAGCCGGGCTTGGCGTTCTCCTCCTCCTCCTCCTCCTCCTCCTCCTCCTCCTCCTCGTCGTGCGCGTTTCCCCCCGCGCTCCTCCCGCCGTCCGCGCTCTCGGCCGCGCCGCTCTCCAGGAAGCGCTCGAAGCCCTGCGGCAGCGCCGAGCCCTTGCCGGGGTAGAACGCGGGCGCGGGTTGGTGCTGCTGCTGCTGCTGCTGCTGCTGCTGCTGCTGGTGATGGTGATGGTGATGATGGTGATGGTGGTAGCCCTCGCTCTTCATCAGCACCTCGGCGGCCGGCACGCACTCGCGGTGCAGCAGCTCCTCGGCGGAGCTCCACGCCGCGTAATTCCCGCGCGGGGGCGGCCACTTCGGGGCGGGCTCCAGCGCGTAGGGCACCTCGCGGGGCACGGCGGGGTACGGGTACGGCAGCTGCCGGCCCGGCGCGAACGGCGGCACCGCGGGCAGCTCGGGCACGTAGTAGGCGCAGCCGGGCACGCACAGGTTCGCGCCGCGCTCCGCGAAGTCGCCGGGGCCGCCGGGGCCGCCGGGGCCGCGCTCCTTGCGCGCCTGCGAGGGGCAGAAGGTGCCCAGGCTGACGGAGTTGAACATGGCTGGCCCCGCCGCTCGCTCGCTCCGCTCGGGGCTTTTTTTTTTGGGGAGGGGGGATTTGTTATTTTATATTCGGCCGCGCTCCTCGGGCTCCTCGTTTTTGGTTTTTTTTTTTTTTTTTTGGTGTGTTTTTTTTTTTTTTTTTTAAGGGTCTCTCTCTCTGTCCCTTTTTTTTTTTTTTTTTTGGTTTTTGAGGAGGAGGGGGGGCGAAGCAGCGCGGAGGGCGGAATAATAATAAATTAAAAAAAAAAAAAAAAAAAAAAGAAAAGAAAGAGGAAAGGGGATTTTTGGGGAGGCTCGGGTGACGGGCGCTCCGCCTCAGCCGCTCCACGTGATGCCCGCGGAGCGGGAATTGAATTCAATTCAATCGCGAACCGCAGAAATTGGCGGCGCCGCGCCAGGGTAAGAGCCGGGCCCGAGCACCGGCAGCGGCACCGGCAGCGGCACCGGTAGCGGCACCGGCACCGGCACCGCGCTCCTTCCGCGGCCCCGCTCGGCCCCGCTCGGCGGGCGCCGGGGGGTCGGATCCCCTCCTTTCCCGAGGCTCTTATCGCCCTCCTCCTCCTCCTCCTCCTCCTCCTCCTTCTCCTCCTCCTCCTCCTCCTCTCGCGCTTCTCGTTGCTCTTTTTCCTCCCAGTTTTCATCTTCCCCCCTTTCTCGCTTTTTTTTTTTGTTTCTCTTTTTCTCCTCCTTCCCCCTTCCTCGCTCTTTTTCCTCCCAGTTTTCCCTTTCCCCCTCTCTCGCTCTTTTTCTTTCTCTTTTTCCTCCCAGTTTTCATCTTTCCCCATTTCTCGCTCTTTTTGTTTCTCTTTTTCTTCCCATTTTTCATCTTCCCCCCTTTCTCGCTCTTTTTCTTCCCATTTTTCTCCTCATTTTCTCCTCCTTCCTCCTTTCTCGCTCTTTTTCTTTCTCTTTTTCCTCCCAGTTTTCATCTTTCCCCATTTCTCCCTCTTTTTCTTTCTATTTTTCCTCCCATTTTCTCCTCTTTCCACCTTTCTTGCTCTTTCTCTTTTTCTTCCCATTTTTCCCTCTTTCCCCCTTTCTTACTCTTTTCCCCCTTTCTCGCCCTTTCCCCCTCTTTATCCCCTTCTTTCCTTCCCTTTCCTTCCCCCTTTTTGCTCTTTTTTTCCCCTCTCCGTCTCTCCTCTCACTCTTTTTCTGTTTCTTCAGATTTTTTCCTTTTTTCCTCTCTTTTTTTCCCCTTTCTCACTCTTTTTTCTTCTCTCCCCTCGCTCTTTCTCTTTTCCTTCCAATTTTTTATTTCTATTTTTCCTCTTTCCCCCTTTCTTGCTCTTTTTTTCCCCCCCTCTTTCCCCCTTTTTGCTCTTTTTTTATCTCTCTGTCTCTTTTCTCGCTCTTTTTCGTTTTCTTCAATTTTTTCTTGGTTTTTCCCTTTTCCCCCTTTCTCTTCTTCTCTTTTCGCTCTTTCGCTTTTCCTTCCAATTTTATTTTTGTTTTTTTCCCCTTTTTCCTCTTTCTTGTTCTTTTCCTTCATTTTTCTTCCCCTTTTCCTTCCTTCTCCTCTTTTTGCTACTTTTTTCTCTTTTCCCCTTTTTCTCCTTTTCTTCCCTTTTTTCCAGTTTTTTTGTCCCCCCTTTTTCTTCCTCTTTCTCCACTTTTTCCCTTTCACTTCCTCGCTCCTTTTTTATCTTTCCCCTCCCTTTTCGCTCTTTTCTTTTTCTTCTTTTTCCCCTCTTTTCCCTTCCCTTTTTTCATTCCCTTTTTCTCCCTTCCCTTTCCCCCTCATTTTCCCTTTTTTTCCCACTTTTTCCCCTTTATTTCCTCCCCCCTCCCCCTTTTCCCCACCCCATTTTTCCCTTTTCCCCCCTTTTTTCCCCCATTTTCCCTCCCGCTCCAAGGGCCGGAAATTCCCATTTTTATCAATTTTTAATCACTCTGATTAATTTAATTTATTATTATTATTCCATGCCTGGTGAACCTTCAGGCGGCCCCATAAAATCCTCGGCGGTTTCAGGGGGAATTTTTTCCCCAATAAACGGAAATTCAGCGAAATTACAAATCCCCGCCGGCCGCGGGAATTAGCGCTAATTAACGAGCCCCTAACAAACGCTAATTATCGTTCCCCGCGTGATTTTTATGGAAAAAAATCCCCGATCCGGAGCGCGCCAATTTCCCAACTTCGAACGCGGAGCAGGCCCGGAGTTTCCATCAATTTTAAATCATTTTTAAATGACCTTAATATTACTTATGAATGAATTTTTATATGAATTTAAACTGAATTATAAGTGAATTTTTAAATGAGTTTAAAATAAATTTCAGATGGTTTTAAAATAAAATTTTAAAAATGGATTTTTAAATTATATTTTTAATGATTTTTAAATGGTATTTTGAATGAATTTCGATGCGGATTTCGCGGTTTCTGCAGGAAAATAAAGGAATTTAGTCTCCGTCTGATCAATATTCCAAACTCGCCCTTTTTCTCTGAAATATTTATCCCGCTGTTGAATTTTTCATGCGCGGCTTTATTGTCAATTTATTGTCGATTTATCGCCAATCGATGGCGGCGCCGCCCGCGCCCGGTCCCGAATTCAAATTAAAAAGAGAGGAAAAAAAGCGAATTTTGATTAAAGTCGTTTGTCTCGTGCCCGGAACCCTCTGTGAGCCCCGTCCCGCTGGAATTTATCCCCAAAAAAATCGAAATTTCGGAGCGCGGCCGGATATTGGGAGGGTTTGCCCAGGAATTGGCCAAATTTAATAAAAAAATGGGGATTTGAATTTTAAAAATCGTTCGGGAAGGGGAAAAATCTGAATTTGCTGCGGGGCCGGGGGTCTCCGAAATTCCCCCAGATAATTCGGGATAAATAATTCGGGATAAAGAAATTCGGGATAAATAAATCGGGATTTCACCTGGGCTGGGAATTCTGAACCTTCCCCCTGGAAAAAAAATCGGGAAATTCGGGTTTTTATTCTTATTTTTTACATTCTTGTCATTTCCAGCGTTTTTGGAATGGGAATTTGGGGTGGGATTGAATAAAAAATGGGAATTTGGGATGGGACGGAATAAAACGTGGGAATTTGGGATGGGACGGAATAAAACGTGGGAATTTGGGATGGGACGGAATAAAACGTGGGAATTTGGGGTGGGATTGAATAAAAAATGGGAATTTGGGCCGGAATTGGTCCCAGCCGGGATTGGTTTGAAAGGGGATGAAAATTCCCAATAAAAGGAGAAGATTTTAGGGAGGTTTGTCCCAAATACAGCAGGAAATTTAAGGGGGAAAAGGGAAATTTCAGGAGCAGGAAAAGACTCGACGGCTGCTTTGGGTTCGCTTCAGTCCCTGAGATAAAAATTCGAAATAAAATGAGAAATCCACCCCAAAAAAAAAGAGGATTTCGCCCCTAAATAATGGGGATTTCACCCCCAAATTACAAATCCAACCCCAATAATGGGAATTTCGCCCCCAAATATTGAGAATTTCACCCCAAAGCCGCCCCCAAGGTGCTCCTGCTCTCCCCAGTTCAATTCCATTTATTTCTCTCCCACCCACCCTCGGTTGGGTTTTTTCCGCCGAAGTCCAGGGGGAAAAGTGGGGAAATTGGGGGAAAAGTGGGAAAATTGGGAAAAAAGTGGGAAAATTGGGGGAAAAGTGGGAAAATTGGGAAAAAATGGGAAAATGGGGAAAACCTCCCTGGGGGAGCGGGGCAGCGGCTGAAAATCCAAATATCCCCAGATTCCGCAGCCATCGGGGGGAAAATGGGGGAAAAATTTGATTTTTAAGAGGGAAGAGCCCCGCTGGTGAAAATTCCTAAAGAGAAAAAATCCCGGGAATTTTGGGGAATTTTTGGGGGGTTTTTTTGGGGGGAATTTTTTGGGATTTTTTTTTTGGGAATTCTCGGAGCTCGCGGCCGCCCCCAAATAATTCCCGTGAATTTGGGGCTTCCCCACCCTTTTCCTTTGGCTTTGTCCTCCCCGTTCCCATAAAAAAAATCCCATAAAATCCCACGAAATCCCATTTCCCCCCATTTTTTACAGGGGATCGGGGCGGCTGGGAACACAAATAAACGTCGCAGGAATGGCGGGATGAGGTTTTTTAATCCCAATAAAAGTGGAAATAAAACGCGAAATCCAAACAAATCAAACGTCGCCACTCCCAGCCGCAATCCCGGAATTTTTCCCCGTTCCCAATCCCGTGGTTTTTTGGATTTTTTGGGTTTTTTGTACTTTTTTACGGCGTTTTGGGGCAAAACTTTTAATGAAAGTGTCAGCGCGGCTTCAAGCGCGGTTTTTATGGGCGATGTGAACGCCGGGCTCTGGAGCTGCGGGCATTTTTTATGGGTTTAATTATTATTTTTTAGTTCCCTCTCCTGGAAGATCTCCCTCTAAAACGGGGGGGAAAAAAATGGTTTAAAATTCAAATTTTTGGGGGTTTTTAGAAGCTCTGAGAGCGGGCTTGTAACCGGAGGGGGAATTTGAGCCGGTCCTAAAATGCTGGTACCCCAAAAAAAGCCCCAAATGAACCCCCCAAAAAAGCCCCGAATAAACCCCCAAAAAAGCCCCAAATAAACCCCAAAAAAAGCCCCGAATAAACCCCCAAAAAAGTCCCAAATAAACCGCAAAAAAGCCCCAAATACACCTATAAAACAGCACCAAATAAACCACAGAAAGCCCCAAATAAACTCCAAAATAACCCCAAAAAGAGCCCCACATAAACCCCAAAAAAGCCCCAAATAAATCTCAAAAAAAGCCCCAAATGGACCCCCCAAAAAGCCCCAAATAAACCCCAAAAAAGCCCCAAATGGACCCCCAAAAAAGCCCCAGACAAACCCCCAAAAAAGCCCCAAATGAACTCCAAAATAACCCAAAAAAGTGCCCCAAATAAACCCCAAAATAACCCCAAAAAAGCCCCGAATGAACCCAAAATGGGAGAGAACCCCATTGGGAGGGGGAGAATTTCTGGGGTTTGGGAGGGAAAAGGATTTCAAGCCGAGTTTTGGGGTTTAAAACCGCGTTTGGGAGATTTTAAGGCGGATTTTGGGGTGCTAAAATGGGTTTTTGGGGTTCCCAACTGGATTTTGGGGTGTTAAAATGGGTTTCGAACTGGATTTTGGGGTGTTAAAATGGGTTTTTGGGGTTTCGAAGCTGGATTTTGGGGTGTAAAAATGGGTTTAGGGGTTTGAAGGCGGATTTTGGGGTGTTAAAATGGGGTTTTGGGGTTTCCAACTGGATTTTGGGGTGTTAAAATGGGTTTAGGGGTTTGAAGGCGGGTTTTGGGGTTAAAATGGGTTTTGGGGTTTCGAACCGGATTTTGGGGTGTAAAAATGGGTTTTGGGGTTTGAAGGAGGATTTTGGGGTGTTAAAATGGGTTTTTGGGGTTTCGAACCGGATTTTGGGGTGTAAAAATGGGTTTTGAGGTTCTCAAGCCGCGTTTTGGGGAGTGAAAAGGCGACTCGCGGATTCTCAATGCAATTTTGGGTCTCAACGGCGGCTGTGGGAGGTTTTCGGGGCCGGTTTTGGGGTGTGAAAGGTTTTTTTTGGGATTTCAAGGCCGATTTAGGGTTTGGAAGGCCAAAGTGGGATTTTACAGGAGGATTTGGGGGTTTTAAGGCCTAAAAGGGGAATTTTGAGGTTCAAAGCCAAGTTCAGGGCTTTAAAGGCAAAACTGGGGTTTAGGGGCGGGGATTTGGGATTTTAAAGCTGGGTTTTGGGGTGGGAAAAGGGATTTATTTTGGGGAGGTTTAAATGCAGGTTTTGGGGTGTAAAATGGGGTTTTTAATGCAGCTTTTGGGGTGTAAAAAGGGATTTTTTGGGAGTTTAAATGCAGGTTTTGGGGGGAAAAAAAGGAATTTTTTTGGGAGGTTTAAATGCAGATTTTGGGGTGTAAAAAGGGATTTTTCGGGGTTTAAAGGCGGGTTTTGGGGTGTAAAATGGGGATTTTTTTGGGAGGTTTAAAAGCAGATTTTGGGGTGTAAAATGGGGATTTTTTTGGGAGGTTTAAAAGCAGATTTTGGGGTGTAAAATGGGGATTTTTTGGGAGGTTTAAAAGCAGATTTTGGGGTGCACAAAGGGGATTTTTTGGGAGGTTTAAAAGCAGATTTTGGGGTGCACAAAGGGGATTTTTTGGGAGGTTTAAAAGCAGATTTTGGGGTGTAAAATGGGGATTTTTTGGGAGGTTTAAAAGCAGATTTTGGGGTGTAAAATGGGGATTTTTTGGGAGGTTTAAAAGCAGATTTTGGGGTGTAAAATGGGGATTTTTTGGGAGGTTTAAAAGCCGATTTTGGGGTGTAAAATGGGGATTTTTTGGGAGGTTTAAAAGCAGATTTTGGGGTGCACAAAGGGGATTTTTTGGGAGGTTTAAAAGCAGATTTTGAGGTGTAAAATGGGGATTTTTTGGGAGGTTTAAAAGCAGATTTTGGGGTGCACAAAGGGGATTTTTTGGGAGGTTTAAAAGCAGATTTTGGGGTGTAAAATGGGGATTTTTTTGGGAGGTTTAAAAGCAGATTTTGGGGTGTAAAATGGGGATTTTTTGGGAGGTTTAAAAGCAGATTTTGGGGTGTAAAATGGCGATTTTTTGGGAGGTTTAAAAGCAGATTTTGGGGTGTAAAATGGGGATTTTTTTGGGAGGTTTAAAAGCAGATTGTGGGGTGTAAAATGGGGATTTTTTGGAGGTTTAAAAGCAGATTTTGGGGTGTAAAATGGGGATTTTTTGGGAGGTTTAAAAGCAGATTTTGGGGTGTAAAATGGGGATTTTTTGGGAGGTTTAAAAGCAGATTTTGGGGTGTAAAATGGGGATTTTTTGGGAGGTTTAAAAGCAGATTTTGGGGTGCACAAAGGGGATTTTTTGGGAGGTTTAAAAGCAGATTTTGGGGTGTAAAATGGGGATTTTTTTGGGAGGTTTAAAAGCAGATTTTGGGGTGTAAAATGGGGGTTTTTTGGGAGGTTTAAAAGCAGATTTTGGGGTGCACAAAGGGGATTTTTTGGGAGGTTTAAAAGCAGATTTTGGGGTGCACAAGGGTGATTTTTTGGGAGGTTTAAAAGCAGATTTTGGGGTGCACAAAGGGGATTTTTTGGGAGGTTTAAAAGCAGATTTTGGGGTGTAAAATGGGGATTTTTTGGGAGGTTTAAAAGCAGATTTTGGGGTGTAAAATGGGGATTTTTTGGGAGGTTTAAAAGCAGATTTTGAGGTGTAAAATGGGGATTTTTTGGGAGGTTTAAAAGCAGATTTTGGGGTGTAAAATGGGGATTTTTTGGGAGGTTTAAAAGCAGATTTTGGGGTGTAAAATGGGGGTTTTTTGGGAGGCTTAAAAGCAGATTTTGGGGTGCACAAGGGGGACTCTCCGGGGTTCCCAGGCGGCTTTGGCGCTGCCGGCCCGCCCTTGCTGCCGGCTCGGCCTCTCGGGGCCGCGCTCGGGGCCGCGCTCGGGGCGGGCTTTGGCCGCCCGGGCCCAGCCCTTGAATTTGACACCGGACGTGACCGCGGGGCCGCCCGGGCCGGGCCGGGCTCGGTGGCCGCGGGCAGAGCCCCGAGAGCCCCGCGGAGCGGAAAAAGCCAAAAGCGCCGGAAGCCGAAGCGCTCCGGGCCCGGCAGCCCCGGCCGAGATCGCGGCCCCGGAGCGGATAAAGGGGAGGCAGCGGCGGGGACGGGGCAGAGCGGCCAAAACCCGATCGGGGCTGGGAAACGCAGAGGGAATAAAATGAAACCCTCCGAAATTGGGAATCTGTGGTTTTCTGGTTTTTGGAGCCGCAGGGATGGGAAAGGAGGAGCCGCGGGGTCTTGGAGCTTTTGGCACGATTAAAGGTGGAAATTCCATTTTCTCACCCCATTTTTCACCCCCATTTCCCCCCCCCCCCCATTTTCCCGCCATTTCCCCCTCCATTTTCCCCTTTTTTTCCCCTTTTTTTCCCCCCATTCCCCCCCCTTTCCCCCCATTTTCCCCCCCATTTCCCCCCATTTTTCCCCCATTTTTCACCCCATTCCCCCCCCCCATTTCCCCCCCATTCTCCCCCCATTTTCCCCTTTTTTCCCCCCATTTTTCCCCCATTCCCCCCTATTCCCCCCCATTTTCCCCTTTTTTTTCCATTTTTCACCCCCATTTCCGCCCCCATTTTTCCCCCCCATTTTCCCCCATTTTCCCCCCCATTTTCTCCCATTTTCACAATCGGGGGCTGCTCCCCACCACAAAATTCCCCATTTCCCCCCCTTTTCCCACTCAAAATGAGCAGAAAATTCCCTTTTTTCCCCCCCGTCCTTTTCCCTCCCAAAATTAATGGGAATTTCCCATTTTTCTCCATTCCCTCCACCGGGTGCTTCGCCCACCACAAATTAATGTAAAATTCCCATTTTCCTACCGAAATCAATGCAAATTTCCCATTTCCCTACCCCAAATTAACGCAAGATTCCCTTTCCCCCCCCTTTTCCACCCAAAATCCAAGAAAATTCCCATTTTCCCCTGCTTTGCACCCAAATTAAAGCCAATTTCCCATTTCCCCCATCCCCACACCCCAAAATCCCCTCAGAAAACCCCAAAATCCCCAAATTCCGGCCCCGTTTTTCCCCAGAAACCGCGAACGGTCCCCGCCCTTTAAAAGCGATTTTAGCCCCCCCCAAAAAAAGCCCCAAAATTCGGAATTTTCGGGGCTTTTTCCCTTCCTAAAAACCCCCGGGAATCGGCCCAGGAAAATCCGAGTTTTCTTTGGCCGCGGGCTCAGCCTGGACTTGAACTTTTCCCAAGAAATCTTCTTTGTTTTCTCCATTTCCCTCTTTTTTTTTCTCAATAATATTTGGGTTTTTCGGCCCAAATTCGGCCGCAGGGGGATTTTGGCGGTGGTGCAGAAAGGATTCTTTGTTCGGGGTGGGAGCTGGGCAGAAAAGGGGAAAAAGTGGTTAAAAAATGGGATTTGAGGGAGTTTAAAGGGAAAAATAATGTTAAAAATTGGGATTTAAGGGTGTTTAAAGGAAATATAATATTTTAAAATGGGATTTAAGGGAGTTTAAAGGGGAAAATAATGTTCAAAATTGGGATTTGAGGGTGTTTAAAGGAAATACAATATTTTAAAATGGGATTTAACGGTGTTTAAAGGGAAAAATCATATTTAAAAATGGGATTTAAAGGTGTTGAAAGGGAAAAACCATACAAAAATGGGATTTGAGGGAGTTTGAGGCAAAAGTAATTTTAAAAATCGGATTTGAGGGCGTTTAAAGGGAAAAATAATATTAAAAATGGGATTTAAAGGTGTTTAAAAGGCAAAAAATTATAAAAAAATATACATTTAAGGGTGTTTAAAAGGAAAAAAAAAGTTAAAATGGGATTTAAGGGAGTTTAAAGGGCAAAAAAATATATCTTAAATGGTTTTTAAGAGTTTAAAAAGGAAACAAAAATAAATATTGGATTTAAGGGAGTTTAAAGGGGAAATATATTTTAAATGGATTTAAAACAGTTGAAAGGGCTAAAAATTTAAAAAATGTGTTTAAAGAAGTTTAAAAGGTAAAAAATATTAAAAAGTAGGGGCTTAAAAACCACCCAAAAAGTGGAAATAATACAAAAGGAGTGATAAAGGCAATGGAAAATGAAATAAATAACGAGAAAAGGAAATAAATGAAATAAAAATGAAATCACGAGAAAAGGAAACAGAGAATTTTAAAAATGGAAATAAACAATAAAAGAATGAAATAAAGACTTTTTTAAATGAAATAAATAACGAAGGAAAGGAAGGAACAACGCCAAAGTGAAACAAACAATAAAAAAAGAAATAAAATAATTAGGAGAGGAATCAATGATCAGAGAATGGAATAAATCACGAAGGCAAAATATAATTTAAAAATAAAAATAAATCACAAAAATTGGAAGAAATAATTCTCATTTTTCAGCCTTTATTTCCATTTTTCAGCCTTTATTTCCATTTTTCTCCATTTATTCTCATTTTCCGCCATTTCTTCCCGCTTTTCCACCCTTTATTTCCATTTCTTTCATTATTTCCCCCCATTTATTCCCATTTTTCACCATTTTTTCCCATTTTCCCCCCATTTTCCCTCCCGTTCCCATTTTTGCCCCCCAGCCCCGCTCCGAGGGGCGAAATTTGGGGGAAATTGGGGTGAAATTCCCAAACTTTGGGTCGGGAAGGGAACAAAGCCCGAGCGCAATCCCGCCGCTTTTCACCCCGAAATAAACCCCAAAAACCCCAAAAACCCCCCAAAAAACCCAAAAAAAACCCAAAAAACCACTCGAAACCTCGGGATTTCCGATTTTCTTTTATTTTCCCGCCGTTCCTCGGCAAAGCTTCGGCAGCGCCGCCAAAATTGGGGAAAAAACACCAAAAAAACCGGGAATTTAGGGGGGTAAAAATGTGGAAAAATCGGAATTTTGGGGTGGAAAAATGCGATTTTTTTAACCCGAGACCCCAGTTCAGGGAGGAACGGCCCCAAAATGAAGATTTGGGAATTAAATTTGGGATTTTTTTGGGCATTTTTCATCCCTAAAATCCTCGGGGATTCATTCCCAAGGAATCCATTTTTTATTTTTCTATTTTTTGATTATTTTTCCTTCCGTTTTTGGGGTTTTTCATTTCGTTGTTTTGGTTTTTTTTCCCCGATTTTGGGGTTTTATTTGGGATAAACTCCCGCGATTCGGGGTTCCCATTTATGAAACCCTTCGCGGGTTTATTTTTTCCACCTCTCAGGGGATAAATTTTGGGTCAAAAAAGCGGCAAATTCTCATTTTCCCGTCCCCGCTGGGTCGCCAGGAGTTCCCAATAAAATTCGCACTTTTCCCCCCAAATCCCGGGCTCGGGGCCGGAAATGGCTCCGAAATTTCTTCATTCCCCGCAAAACTCAAAATTTTGGGGGTTTTTGAGGCAATCTGGGGGTGAAATCGGGGAATAATTGGGGTTTTTGGGAGGGAAATTGGAAATTTTCCCATTTTTTGGTGCTCGGGGAGGGGCGAGAAGGGAAACAAAGGAAAAAAATCCGAAAAAAAAAAAAAAAAAGAGGATAAAAAATCCAAATAAAGAGAAAAGAGATCCAAACAAAGAGGGGGGAAAAAATCCCTCCAAAAAAAAACAAAAAAAGCCCCAAAATATTGAACAAAAATCCCCCAGAATTGGAATTTTCCCGTTGTTCATTCTCGGGCTCCGGCCCCACCCTGGGAGCGAAATTTGGGGTCAAATTTGGGGCAAAATCCCCCAAATTCCCTCCCGAGCCTTCGTTTTTGGGGCGTTTGGGGAATTTCATTTCCATTCTTGGCGATTTTCGCTCCCCCACCCCGTATTTATTTTAAATTTTTATTTATTTTAAATTTTTATTTATTTTAATTCCATTTTCCGGGTTTTGGGGTGGAACCAGCTCCGGGGAAGAGGGGAATGAGGAGGATTTGGGGAGAATTTGGGGGATTTTTTCCCTTTTTGTTTCCCCCGGATTTTCTTTATTTGACCCAAACGCTTTTCCCGCTTTTCCCGGAGCCAAAAATCTCCCAAAAATCCCCTGAAATCCCCCGAAATCCGCTTCAAATTCCGATTTTTCCATTCCCTCCCACCCCCAAAGATCCCAAACACCCCCAAATCCCAAATTGTTTTAGAATTTTCTTTTTCCCGGACTTTTTAAGGAAAAATTCCCATTTTCCTCCCTGCCCCCCTTTCGTTCCCTCTCTTACCGAGCGAATTTCGCCGTTTTCGGGTTTTTGACCTTAATTGGGATTTTCCTGCCGCGTTTTCATCCCCTCGGCGGCGAAAACGGGAGAAAAAATGGGGAAAAAGGGGAAAAATGGGGGAAAAAGGAGAAAAAATGGGGAAAAAAAGGGAAATAATGGGGGAAAAAGGGAAATAATGGGGGAAAATAATGGGGGAAAATGGGGGAAAAGGGGGGAAAGGAAAAAAATGGGGGGAAAGAAGGAAAAAAATTGATTTTAAGCCTCGTGGAGGACAAAAATAAAAGAGGAAAAATCTTCCCGAAAATGGAGGAAAAGGGCGAAAATCGGGGGAAAAAGGAGGGAAAAATAAAAGATTTAATGCCTCGTGGAGGGTGAAAAAAATCGGAATTTTTGGGGGAAAATCTTCTCAAAAATCGAACCTGCGGATTTGGGGGTGCAAAGGGGGGGGCGGAATTGGGGTTTTATTAAAAATTAAGGGTGGGGAAATGGGAAAAATGGGGGGAAAAGGGGAAAAAAGGGGAAAAAATGGGACAAAAGGGAGCGGGCGCCGCTTGGGCCGAGCTTAACTTGACCTTCACTTTGCCCGCCCGGCCGGGCGAGAGCGGAAACGCCGCGGAACGCGGCAGAAAAGGCGCCCAAAGCCCAAAAATCCCAAAAATCCCCCCAAATCCCCCCAAATCCCGAAATACCCCAAATCCCCCAAATCCCCCAAATGTGCCCAAATCCCCCCAAACCCCCCAAATCCCCCAAATGTGCCCAAATCCCCCAAAATCCTCCCAAACCCCCCAAATCCCCCAAATTTCCCAAATCCCCCAAACCCCCCAAACCCCCCCAAACCCCCCAAATCCCCCCAAATCCCCCAAATGTGCCCAAATCCCCCAAATGTGCCCAAATCCCCCCAAATCCCCCAAATCCCCCAAATCCCCCCAAATCCCCCAAATCCCCCAAATCCCCCAAATCCCCCAAACCCCCCAAACCCCCCCAAATCCCCCCAATAAATCCCAATAAAAATCCCAATAAAATCCCAATAAAACCCCAATAAAAGCGGGCAGGGGATGGGCCTGGAAAAGCGGAATTTGGGGGGGTTTGGGGGTTTTTGGGGTTTTGGGGGGTTTGGAGTTTTTGGGGTTTGGGGTTTGGAGTTTTTGGGGCTTTTGGGGATTTGGGGATTTGGAGTTTTTGGGGTTTTGGGGTTTTTTGGGGTTTGGGATTTTTGGGGTTTGGGGATTTGGGGGTTTGGGATTTTTGGGGTTTGGGATTTTTGTGGTTTGGGGATTTGGGTTTTTGAGGTTTGGGTTTCGGGATTCGGGGTTTGGAATTTTTGGGGTTTTGGGATTTTTGGGGGTTGGGATTTTTGGGGTTTGGGGATTTGGGGTTTTTGGGATTTTTGGGATTTTTGGGGTTTGGGATTTTTGGGGTTTGGGATTTTTGGGGCTTGGGGGTTGAGATTTTGGGGTTTGGGGATTTGGGGGGTTTGGGAATTTTGGGTTTTTGGGGGTTTGGGGTTTTTTGGAATTTTGGGGTTTGGAATTTGGGGTTTAGGGGGGCAAAGGAGGGAAGGGAGGACTTGAGGGGGAAATTTCGGGGTAGGACCCCAAAAAGGGATCCGAGGTCCATAAAAACCCTAAAAATTGACCCAAGGTCATGAAAGTCCTCAAAAATGGATCCAAGGTCAAAAAAAAAAAAAAAAATCCCAAAAAAAGATCCAAGGTGCTAAAAAATCCCAAAAATGGATCCAAGGTCATAAAAGTCCTCAAAAATGGATTCAAGGTCAAAAAAAAATTCCCAAAAATGGATTCAAGGTCAAAAAAAAATCCCCAAAAATGGATTCAAGGTCAAAAAAAAAATCCCAAAAATGGATTCAAGGTCATGAAAGTCCTCAAAAATGGATTGAAGGTCAAAAAAAAATCCCAAAAATGGATTCAAGGTCAAAAAAAAATCCCCAAAATGGCTCGAAGGTGCTACAGGACTCTAAAAATGGGTTCAAGGTCCAAAAAGGCCCAAAATGGATTCGAAAGAGCCCAAAAGGCCTCGAGCCCTTCGGGAGGGAGAAATGGGGAAAAGGGAAAATGGGGAAAAAGGGGAAAAAGGGGAAAAAGGGGAAAAAGGGGAAAAAGGCGAAAAAGGGGAAAAAGGGGAAAAAGGGGAAAAAGGGGGAAAAGGGGAAAAAGGGAAAAAGGGGGAAAAGGGGAAATGGGGAAAAAGGGGAAATGGGGAAATGGGGAAATGGGGAAATGGGGAAATGGGGAAAAAGGGGAAATGGGGAAATGGGGAAATGGGGAAATGGGGAAATGGGGAAAAAGGGGAAAAAGGGTAAATGGGGAAAAAGAGGAAAAAGGGGAAATGGGGAAAAAGGGGAAATGGGGAAAAAGGGGAAAAAGGGGAAAAGCGGAAAAGGGGAAAAGGGGAAAAGGGGAAAAGGGGAAATGGGGAAAAAAGGGGAAATGGGGAAAAAAGGAGCGGGAATTCAAGGGGAAAAGGGGGGGATGGGGAGGGGAAAAAATGGGAATAAAAAAGGGGGGAAAAGGAAAAAAATAAAGGGAGAAAAAGGGGAATTAAAAAGGGGGGGAAGGGAATAAAAAAAAGCCAAAAATTATTTGGAGGGGTTTTTTTTTGTTTTTTTTTTTTGTTTTTTTGTTGTTGGTTTTTTTTTTCGGGTTTTCTTCTTTTATTTCGGGTTTTCCTTTTTTATTTCGGGTTTTTCTCTTTTTCTCTTTAATTTGGGGGTTTTCTCCCCATTCCCGGCCTGGTTCCCGCGGCCTTCATCCATCTCCCCTCAACGAGGCTCCTCCATTCATGCCCCGATTCGCTCATTAATTAATTCTCGTTAATTAAAACCCCCGCGGCTCCTCCGGGCCCAGCCAGCAAATGAAAAAAGCCATTTTTTAATCCTGAATTTTTTTCCCTGATTTTTTCCCGATTTTTTCCCCGTTTTTTTCCAGCATTTTCGCCGTTTCTTCGCCGGGTTTCTCGCTGGAATTGAGGCTCTGAAAATTCCAATTATTCCCAATTTTGGATGAGTTTTCAGGCTGGAAAAAGGATCCCAAATTCCCCAGAGCAGCCCCTCGTTCAGGCTTCTCCAAAAAAAATCCGAATTCCAGATTTATATCTCCCAGAATTTCTGTTTTCCGGGGATTTTCCCCCATTTTTTCCTCTCGATATTTTGAATTTCTCGGCACATTTAACTTCGTCGCCTTTTAAAATTATTGTCACCCTTAGAAAGTAAAAAAAACCCCGCGAATATTTTGATTTTTCTCTCGTTTTTGATGAGTTTCAGGGGCGGTTTTTCATTTTAATCGCTAATAACAATAATAACAACAATAATTATAACAAAGAAAAGAAGTAATAATTTAGCAATAAAGCAAAAATAGAAATAGAAATATTATTTTTAAAAACTTCAAAATTTAAAAAATAAATATTAAAAAAAGTACAAAACTAAAAATAAAATAAAATAAAATAAAATAAAATAAAATAAAATAAAATAAAATAAAATAAAATAAAATAAATTACAGGGTCCCGGCGCGGCTTTGGGCTGCGTTCCTTTATTCTTTCTTCCCCTCGGCGCATTCATTCATTAATGAACCCCTCATTAATTACCGCCGTTAATTGCCGCAGCCGCAGTTTTGTGCACGGACCGCGCTCATTAATTAATGCCGGCATTCATTAACGCCGGGATGGGGCAAAAGTTCCCGATTTTGGGGCATTTTTTGGGAATTTTTGGGAATTTTTTGGGCATTTTCGCTGCCGATACCGCGGGGGAGACTCGGGAATCGCCATTTCCTTTATTCACATTTTATTCACATTTTATTTTTATTTTTTACAATTCATTCCCTTCTTTTTCCATTTCGCTCTCCTTCCGCTTCCATATTTTCACTTTATCCACATTAAAATTTCATTTTATTCGCTGTATTCCACCCCATTCTCATTTTTGCCGTTCCATTCTCATTTTTCCATTTAATTTCCTTTTTTTTTCCCATTTCATTTTCCTTTCACTCCATTTCATTCCCATTTCAGTTCCATATTTCCATTTCATTTCCATTTCATTTCCACTTTTTCACTTTATTCTCATTCCATTCTCACTCTTCCCTTTGATTTTCCTTTTCTTTCCAGTTTTCCGTCCAATTCTCCCTTTATTTCCATTTCATTCTCATTTCATTTGCATTTCCCGAGGGTCGCGGCTCCCTTTGGCATTTTTGGGGTAAATCCCCCAAATTTCCGAGGTCCCGCCCTCCTCCCCTTCCCGGAGGGGTTCGGGACCCGAAATTCACCAAAATTTGGATTTTTCCGGTGATTTCCGCGCCCCCAGGACGCGAAACGGCCCCAAAATCTCCTCGGGGAGCCCCAAAACCCCAAAATCCCCCCCAGAAAATGGAATTTTCCCATTGCACGCGAAACGGCCCCAAAATGGGGATCTGGGGGCGCTCGGGGATTCCTTGCACGGCCCCGAGGCGGCTCGGAGAGGGGGAAATGGGGAAAAAAAGGGGAAAAATGGGAAAAATTGGGAAAAATCGGGAGAAAAATGAGGGGAAAATGGAAAAAAAGTGGGGAAATCGGAAAAATGGATGAAAACAGGGAAAAAGGAGAAGGAGACGCTGGAGGAGGAAAAAAGGGGCAGGAAAATGGAAATTCTCCTTCCAAAAGGTTTTTTTGGGGTTTTCCCGGGGTTTTTTGGGGATTTTCCCGGGGTTTTTTGGATTTTCCCGGGTTTGTTTGTTTTTTTTTTTCGGGATTCGCCCATAAAGGTGGCGCGGCCGTGACCGTGAACGGGCGGTGGGAAAATCCCGATTTTCCATGGAATTGCCCCAAATTCCTCCTCCTCCGCTGAAAAATCCCATTTTACCGATTTTTTCCCCCAATTTCCCGCCTTCTTTCCCCCCAAAATCGCAGCAAAATTCCCTTCCCCAAATCCCGGAAATCCCGAACGTTCCTCGAGCGAAAATTCCACCAAAACTGAGGAGAAAAAAATGGGAAAAATCCCATTCCTGCTCCCCGAGAAGCTCAAAAAATCGGGATTTAAATCAGGATTTAAATCTCATTTTCCACTCCAATTAAAGATTCTTCAGGGCACCGCCTCGATTTTCCCCATTTCCCCCCAATTTCCTTCATTTTGACCCAAAAAAAAAAAAAATACACCTCATTTTCCACCTAAATTAAAGCTTCTTCATGACCGCACTTCGACTTTCCCATTTCCCCCAAAATTCCTTCATCCCAACAAAAAAAATTCCCATTTTCCACCCAAATTAAAGATCCTTTAGGATTCCAGCTCCATTTCCCCCCAATTTCCTTCATTTGTACCAAAAAAAAATCCCATTTTCCACCCAAACCACCGAGTCTTTGTGGCACCACCTGGATTTTTCCATTTTCCCCCCAAATTCCTTCATTCCAGTTTTGAATTCCCATTTTCCGCCCTATCGCCGGTTCCTTCTGTCGCCGCCTCCTTTTTCCTCCATTTCCCCCCAGAAATTTCCGAATTTCCGCCGCTTTTCCCCCCTTTACACCCCAAACCCTTCCCTTAATCCCGGGCCGGGATTTTGGGGTGAAATCCGGGAATTCCGGGCGCGCCTCCCCGAGCCGGGCCTGCTCCCCAAAACCTCCCCTTCCTCCTCCTCCTCCTCCTCATTTCCTCCATTCCCCATATTCACAATTCATTCTCATCTCCATCTCCATTTCTAATTCTCCTCATTTCCCGATATTCACAATTCATTCTCATCTCCATCTCCATCCAATTCTCCTAATTTCCCAGTATTTACAATTAATTCTCATTTCCATCTCCATTTCCAATTCTCCTCCGTTCCCGATATTCACAATTCATTCTCATCTCCATTTCCATCCCATTCTCCTCATTTCTCAATATTCACAATTCATTCTCATTTCCATCTCCATCCCATTCTCCTCATTTCCTCCATTCCCGATATTTACAGTTAATTCTCGTTGCCGTCCCATCCTCCTCATTTCCCAGTATTTACAATTAATTCTCATTTCCATCTCCGTTTCCAATTCTCCTCATTTCCCAATATTCACAATTAATTCTCATTTCCGTCCAATCCTCCTCAATTCTCATTTCCATCTCCATTTCCCGCACTCCCGACATTCACAATTCATTCTCGTTTCCACCCAATTCTCCATTCCCGATATTCACAGTTAATTCTCATTTCCACCCAATTCTCCTCCATTCCCGACGTTCACAATTCATTCCCATTTCCACCCAATTCTCCATTCCCGATATTCACAATTAATTCTCATTTCCATCCAGTTCTCCATTTCCGACATTCACAATTCATTCTCATTTCCATCTCCATTTCCCGCACTCCCGATATTCACAATTCATTCTCGTTTCCATCCAATTCTCCATTCTCGACATTCACAATTCATTCTCGTTTCCATCTCCATCTCCCCGCGCTCCTCCTCACCACTCCGAGTCCTCTCGGGGTCGTTTTTTGGGGGACAAATCCTCAATTTTCCAATTTTCCCCTTTCCCCCTCCGCGTCCCGACCCCGATTCGGGCGGAATTTCGGCCTTTTCTCGGCCGAACTTGGGGCTTTTTCCGCCGGGTTTTTTGCGCCTAGAAGAAGCCGAGCGCCTGCTCGCGGAGGAGGAGCCTCTTCTTCTTCATGCGGCGGTTCTGGAACCAGATTTTGACCTGCTGGTCGCTGAGGTTGAGGCGGTCCGAGAGCTCGCGGCGGCGCTGGCGGGTGATGAACTCGTTGACCAGGAACTCGCCCTCCAGCTCGGCCAGCTGCAGCTTCGAGTACGGCTTGCGCTTCTTGCGCGACCGCGTGTGCAGCGGGTACCACGGCGCGCCTGCGGGAAACACCAAAGCCCGGCTTTTTCCACAGCAAAAACCGGCCTTCCCCGAAAAAAAAACGGTTTTCCCCGGCAAAAAAATGGATTTTCCGCATTAATAAATGGATTTTCCCCGAAAAAACCCGGGGTTTCCCCGGCAAAAATGGATTTTCCGCGTTAAAAAATGGATTTTCCCCGAAAAGAAACGGGTTTTCCCCGGCAAAAAATGGGTCTTCCCCGTCCAAAAAATGGGTTTTCCCCAAAAACAAAAAATATTTTCCCCGTCAAAAAATGAGTTTTCCCCGTCAAAAAATGGAATTTTCCCCGAAAAAAAAAAAAAAGGGTTTTCCTCGTCAAAAAAGGGATTTTCCCCGTCGAAAAATTGGTTTTACCCGAAAAAAATGGGTTTTCCACACCGAAAATGTCGATTTTTTTCAGCGGTTTTTTGGGGAAAAAAGAGGCGCCGTGACGGTCTGTAAGGGTTTGCCGCGAGAAAAGCGTCCCTGAAATGCTTCAGATTCGATTTTTCCTTCTAAAGTTCTTACCCAAAATGGTCATTTTTTCCCTCTGAAAAAAAGCTCCCTGAAATGTTCATTTTGCCGCTAAAAAAACCTTCCCGAAATGTTCATTTTCACGCTAAAAAAAGCATCCTTGAAATGCTTAATATTCGGTTTTTTCCTTCTAAAAATCTTACCCGAAATGTTCATTTTCCCTCTAAAAAAAAAAAAAACTTCCCGAAATGTTCATTTTCCTGCTAAAAAACTTCCCCGAAATGTTCCTGTTCTCTCTAAAAGAACTTATTGCAATTCACATTTTCCCGCGAAAAAAGCATCCCTGAAATGTTTCCTTTCCATAAAAACCTCCCCGAAATGCTCCATTTTCCTTTTTTCCCTAAAAAAAACTTCCCAAAATTCCCCTTTTCCATAAAAAACCTCCCTGAAATGCTCCATTTCTGTTTTTTCCCCTAAAATAAGACCGGAATTTTTTCCCCTAAAAAAACCCTTCCCGAAAAGCCCCTTTTCCCCTTTTCCCCCTAAAAAACCTCCCCAAAATCTCCCTTTTCCATAAAAACCTCCCTGAAATGTTCAATTTTCCTTTTTTCCGCTAAAATCCTCCCCAAACCCTCTTTTTTCCCGTTTCCCCCCCAAAGTCTCTCTCCAAAATTCCACTTTTTTTCCCCTTTTTCCCTTTTTCCCAGTCCCCAAAGCTTCGGGGCCGCTGGAAATTCAGAATTCCCCCAAAAATGGGGAGAAAAACCCCAAAATCGGGGACTGTCCCCAAATCCCAGCTTTGGGACTTCTGATTTTGGGGTTTTTTTTTTAATTATTTCTTTATTTTTTTCCCTTTTCCCCCTCCCCACCCGTGCCCCCAACCCCGGGTCGGTTTTTCTTTCAAAATCTCATTTTTCCCCAATTTTTCCCCATTTCCCCTCCGCCGTGACCCCAAATTCTCTCCCCGATGTTGTTTTTTTGGGGGGATTTTCCCGTTTTTTCCCGTTTTTTTCCCTTTTTTCCGCCCCTCCGGCCGCCGCCGCCGCCCCGGCCGCGTTTTTTATGGGAAATTTCCTTTTTTACGGCTTTTCTCTTAAAAGCGGCGGCGGCACCCCATCAAACATTCGGGATTTCGCTGCTACCCCTAGCGGCCTGACCCCACAGCGCCCGGAACCCCAAATTTCACCCCAAAACACCCCAAAATCCCCCAAAAAATCCCAATTCCAGCCCTGTCGGGGTTCAGGGTGGAACCAACCCCGCCGAACCCCAAATTCCCCATCCCAAACGCCTCCAAAACACCCCAAAATCCCTTTAAAATACCCCAAAATCCCTCTAAAACACCCCAAAACCTCTCTAAAACACCCCAAAATCCCGCTAAAACACCCCAAAATCCCTCTAAAACACCCCAAAACCTCTCTAAAACACCCCAAAATCCCTCTAAAATACCCCAAACCCCCTCCAGAAAACCCCAAAAAAACCCAAATTTTCCTTTTTTGCTCCTTCGCGCCGCTGCCAAGGTTCAGGGCTGACACCGACCCCGCCGAACCCCGAATTTCTCCCAAAACCGGGAAAATGAACCCCAAAAAATTCGGGTTTTAGGACCTTGCCACCATTTCCAGGCTCCAGGGGCGGCAGCAGCCCCAGCGAACCCCAAATCCCCTCCAAAAACCCCCCCCAAAAAAAAAAACCCCAAAAATCCCTCAAAAAACCCTCCAAAAAAAGAAAAACCATAAATCCCCAAACCCTTCCAAATCCCCCCAAAAAATCCCTACCAAAAAAAAAAAACCCCGAAATTCCTCAAAAACACCCCCAAAACGCCCCAAGCCCCTCCAAAACCCCAAAACCCCTCAAAAACCCCAAAACCCCCTCCAAAAACCCCAAATCCGCTTTTTTCAGGCCCCAACCATCCCTGTTGGGGTTCAGGGGTGCCACCAACCCCTCCGAACCCCAAATTCCCTGGGAAAACCCTTTAAATCCCCCCCAAAAAACCCAAATTTCCCCCTTTTTAGGACCCGAACCCCGCTCTGTGCATTTGGGGCGACCCCGACCCCACAAAACCCCAAATTCCTCCCAAAAGCGGCCAAAAACCCCTTGAAAATCAATAAAAATAATAATAATAAAAAAAAAAACACCTCAAAAACCAACCCAAGAACGCCCCAAAATTCCAATTTTCAGAACTTGACCACCCTGCAAAGCCCCAGCCCCGCTTTGTCCCCTTTATTCATGGAACAAAAATCCTCAAAATCCTCCCAATATCCCCTTAAAAAACCCTCAAAAACACCAAAACCACCCCAAAACACCCCAAAAAAAACCCCGAAATCCCAAAAATGCCATAAAAACCCAAACCCGCCTTTTTTATGACCTGAGCGGTGCCGCCATTCGGGGTGACCCCAACCCCGCCGTGTCCCCTTTATTCCCAGGGACACACCCTAAGAAGATCCTTCCAAAAACCCCGAAACCACCCCAAAAAACCCCCAAACCACCCAAAAAAACCCAAAAAATCCCCCAAAAAACCCAATTTCCGGGCTCTACCATCAGCCCCGCTCCGTCCCCTTCATCCCCAGGGAAATCCCTTCCAACACCCACCAAAAAAAAATCAAAAAATCCTAAAACCCCCCCAAAATAACCCCAGAAAATCCCAAATCCCATTTTCAGGTTCCCTGTGCTCAGGGTGACACCAACCCCAGAAAACCCCAAATTCTCAGAAATCCCTTCCAAATCCCTCATAAAACCAAAAATAAAACACCAAAAACCCAGAAAAAAAACTAAAAAACCCCAAAACCCCAAAAAAACCCCCAAAATCCCCAATCTCAGGCTCTCGCCAGCGCTCCCCACCTTCAGGGGTGACCCCAAACCGAGCCCGTCCTTTTATCCCAAAACTCCCCCAAAATCCCTCTAAATCCCCTAAAAAAACCCCAAAACCTCCCAAAAACCTCTCAAAATCCCCAAAAACCCCAAATCCACCCCAAAATCCCTCAAAATTCCCGTTCTGTCCCCGCCGTTGGGGGTGACGCAAACCCCGACGTGTCCCCCTCGTCCCTGGGGAAAATCCTTCCAGCACCCACCCAAAAAACGTCTAAAAACCCCCCCCCCAAAAAAAACCTCCAAAAAAAACCCCAAAGCTCTAAAAAATCCCAAAACCCACCCAAAACCCCATTCCTATTCTCTCAGCACCCCCAAAATGCCCCAAAATAAACCCAAACCCCATTTTCTCGGCACCTCTCCCCGTACTCAGGGGTGACACCAGCCCCGCCAGATCCTCTCCCAAAACCCTCCAAAAATCCCCTCTAAAACCCCTCAAAAAACCCAAAACCCTCCAAAAAACCAAAAAATATCCAAAAAATACCCCAAAAAAACCCCAAAATCCCATTTTCTCAGCACCTCTCCCCGCGTTCATGGGCGACACCAGCCCCGCCAGACCCCCGTCATTCCCGGGGAAAGCCTTTCCAAAACCCACCAAGAAAATCCTCTGAAACCCCAAAATAACCCCAAATAAACCCTAAAAAAAACCCCCAAAACCCCAAAGAAACTCCAAAACCACGCCAAAACCCCAAAAACCACCCCAAAAAATCCCCAAACCACCGTTTTCTCACCAGCTCAGCCCGAGTTGAGCGGCGACACGCGCCCTGCTCCATTCCCTTCATTCCTGGGGAGAACCCTTCCAGAATCCTCCCAAAAAACCCCAAAAAATCTCCCAAAGGAAAATGAAAACCCTAAAACCACCCCAAAAACCCCAAAATCCCCAAAACAACCCCAAATCCCGCTGTCTCACCAGCTCTAGACCGAGCTGAACGGCGACACACGCCCCGCGCATCCCCTCAATGAAGGGGACAACTCTTGCAATACCCTCAAAAAAAACGCCCCAAAATCCCCAAAACTGACCCCAAAACCCTAAAGAACCCCAAAGAACCCCGAACCCACCCCCAAAAACTCCCCAAAAAATCCAAACCCACCCCAAAACCCCAACCCCGTTCTCTCAGCAGTTCCACTGGCGCCCAGCGGTGACAGCAGCCCGGCCGGGTCCCCTTCATTCCCGGGGACAACTCTTGCAATGGCCACCAAAAAAAGCCCCAAAATCCCCAAAACTCACCCCAAAAAACACCCCTAAAAACCCCAATTCCCTCAGTCTCACCGTTCCCTCTGGCGCCCAGCGGTGACAGAGCCCGGCCGGGTCCCCTTCATTCCCGGGGAACCCCTTCCCAAAGCAGTCCAATACCCACCAAAAAAAAAAACCCCAAAACCCCCAAAACTCAGCCCCGAAAAACCCCAAACCCCGAAATAACACCAAAACCCCTCAAAATCCCCAAATTCCCGTTCTCTCGCCGTTCGCTCTGGCTCCGAGCAGTGACAGCAGCCCGGCCGCGTCCCCTTCATTCCCGGGGACAAACCCTTCCAGTCCCCACCAAAAACAAACCGAAAGCACCAAAAAAACCCCCCAAAAACCCCAAAAAAACCCAAATTCACCCCAAAAAGCATTTTCTCACCGTTCCCTCCGGCTCCCAGCGGCGAGAGCAGCCCGGCCGGGTCTCCCTTCCCTCCGTCCCCCATCAGCGCCGCCGCCGGGTCCGCCTCCAGCCCGGGGCACCCATTCCAACACCCACCCAAAAAGCCCCAAAAAACCCAAAATTCACCCCAATTCCCGCTCTCTCACCGTTCCCTCCGGCTCCCAGCGGCGAGAGCAGCCCGGCCGGGTCTCCCTTCCCTCCGTCCCCGATCAGCGCCGCCGCCGGGTCCGCCTCCAGCCCGGGGCACCCCTGCGCGTCCTGCGCGCCGCCCTCGGCGCCGCCGAACTCGAACTTGCCGAACGCCGCTCCGGGGCTCCCCAGGCTCCCCAGGTTGTTCCCCAAATGGCCGCCGGCGTTCGGGGCGCTCCCGGCGCTCGGCGGCGGCTCCAGCGGCAGCAGCGCCGCGTCCCGGCCCTCGCGGCCCTTGCCGCCGTCGCCGCTGTCGCGATAGCAGCACTTGGCGTCGTCGGGGCGGGCGAGCTCGCAGGCGCGGCCGAAGCCCAGGTAGGGCTGCGCGTAGGGCGCGCACGGCTCCGCGGGCGCGGCCCAGGCGGGCAGCGAGGCGAAGTTGTCGCGGCGCGGGTACGGCAGCGACGGCAGCGCCGGGAGCTGCGCCCCGGAGGCGGCGCGGAAGTTGGGGAAGTAGAAGGCGTCGCCCGTGTGGATGTTGAGCAGCGGCCCCACGAAGCCGGGGTTCAGCAGGTTGTGCTCGCCCATGGCCCGCGGGGCCGGCCCCGGAGCGGCGGGGACGGCGCGGGGAACCGGGGGGAAAATGGGCTGAAAGGGAGAAGAAGAGGGAACGGAGGGATCGGGGGAAAGGCGGGGGGAAAGCGGGAAAATGGGGCGAGAAGGGGAAGAAGAGGGACCGGGAAAATGCCGGGGGAAATGGGGCGAGAAGGGGAAGAAGAGGGACCGGGAGGAACGGGGGGACACCGGGGAGGGACACCGGGGAGATCAGGGGGAACGGGGTGGGGGAAAAATCGGGGAAACACCGGGGAAAACGGGAGGATCGGGGAGAAAACGGGGTAAAGGGGAGAAGAGGAGGGACCGGGGGGACACCGGGGGGACACCGGAGGGATCAGGGGGAACCGGAGGGAAGAGGAAGGAATGGGGGAACAGCGGGCAAAACGGGAGGATCGCGGGGGACGGAGCGAAAATGGGGTGAAAAGGAGAAGAGGAGGGACCGGGGCGACGCCGGGGGCAGCGGGGGAAGTGGAGGGAACCGGGGAAAAACGGGGGAACCGGGCCAAATCAGGGGGTCAGGGGGGACCGGGAAGAACCGGGAGGGACCGGAGGGAAACCGGGGGAGAGTCGGGGAGACCGGGAAAAATGGGGGAAAACCGGGGCAAAGGGAGGGAAATGGGGGAAAGCGGGGGCAGAGGGGGGTTCAGCGGTCCCTGAGCGCGCAGGGACCGGGGGACACCGGGGGCAAAACGGCGTTCGGCAGCCCCGGAGCGGGGGAAAACCGGGGGCAAAACGCGGTTCGGCAGCCGCGGAGCGGGGTGAACCGGGGAAACCGGGGGCAAAATGGGGTTCGGCAGCCGCGGAGCGGGGGGAACCGGGGCGAACCGGGCGGAGCCGGGGCAGAGCGGCCCCGAGCGGGGCGAACCGGGCGGAGCCGGGGCAGAGCGGCCCCGAGCGGGGCTCCGGCGCTGCTGCGGCCGCCGCGGCCCCGGCCATGGAGCGCCGTTAAAAGGCTCGGCCCGCGCCCATCGGCCCCGGCGCCGCCGTCACGTGGGGCCCGCCCGGCCCGGGGGTCCCTCGGTGTCCCCTCCCCCCCCCCCCCCCCGGTGTCCCCTCCCCCCCCCCGGTGTCCCCTCCCCTCGGCAGCCCAGACAAAACAGCGCCGAGTTCCTCCCGATTTCCTCCCTTTTTTCCTCATTTTCCCTTCATTTTCCCCCTCCTCTTTCGTCCCCTTTTCCTCCCCTTTTCGTCCTTTCTTCGTCCCCTTTTCTCTCCTTTTTTTTTTTCCGTCTTTTTCCTCCATTTCCATCCTTTTTATCCTCCCCCTTTTCCCTCCTTTTTTCTTCCATTTTCTCTCAATTTTTTCTTCCAATTCTCCCCTTTATTCCTCCGTTTTTTCTCCTTTATTCCTCCGTTTTTTCCGTTTTTTCTCCTTTATTTCTCCGTTTTTTCTCCTTTATTCCTCCCTTTCCGCCTCCTTTTACTCTCCATTTCCCTCCCTTTTTCTTCCTTCTCTTCCCTCCCTTCTTCCTCCCGTTCCCTCCCTTTTCCCACATTTCCCCTCCTTTCCCTTCCTATTTTTCTCCTTTTCCCTCATTTTCCCTCCTTTCCCCTATTTTCCCTCATTTTCCCTTTTTTCCCCCCATTTCCCCCCATTTTTCCCCGCCCTCCCAAACCCAACCATTAAAATCCCCAAACCCAACCCCAATTTAATTCCTTTTTTTTTTTTTACCCTTTCCATCCTCTCCGTCTCTGCCGGAACCCCCAAAATCCCCATTTTTAACCCTCAATATCCGCGTTTTTCACCCCCGAAATTCCCATTTTGAACCCGCAATATCCGCGTTTTTCACCCCCAAAATTCCCATTTTGAACGCGCAATATCCGCGTTTTTCACCCCCAAAATCCCATTTTTAACCCGCCACATTCGCGGGGTTTTCACCCCGAAATCCCCATTTTTAACCCCCAAAATTCCCATTTTGAAAGCGCAATTTTCGCGTTTTTCACCCCAAAACCGCTCCGGGGCGGGAGGGGATCGGCGCTGGCGCGGGCTCCGCGCATTAATTAATTCATTCATTATTTAATTAACGGCCTCCTCGATTGGGTAGAAGCGTCGCCCGATAAATCGCCATCGGATTTTGTGTCACACAAATTCACAGTTTGGGGCTCTGGATCAGCTTTTCTGTTCATTTCAAATCATTCCTTCCCTCTTGGAATAACTTTCTGGTCATTTTTTATCGGGTTTTGGTCGTTTCCCGTAATTTTCTGGTCATTTTCGATCCATTTTTGATCATTGCTTTATCGGATTTTATCAAATTTCTTGTTCATTTTTATCGTTGTTTTGTCGTTTGCTCATAAATTTTGTCATCGTTTTGTGTCTTCTTATCATTTTGGGCCGTTTCACACCATTTTCGGTCATTTTTATCTTTATTTTTTCCTTTTCAATCATTTATTGTTAATTTTTGCCATTGTTTTACCATTTATGTCATCTTTAATAATTTTATCATTCTTTCATCCTTTCTTATAATTTTTGGTCCATCCCATAAAATCGTTGATCATTTTTCATCACTGTTCTATTATTTTTGTTATTTTTGGACCGTTTTTACCATTATTTCACCTTTTTTTTGCCATTTTTTTGATCATTATTTCCTTTTTTCCCTCATTTTCGTGTCCCCTCAGCTCCGGGGCTGCCCCAGCCCCTTCCCGGCCTCTCCAGGATTTCTTTTTTGGGGACAAATCCTCATTTTATTGCTTTTATTTCCCTTCCTTTATCCCCTGCAAGGCCCAAACCCTCAAATTCTGATTTTTCACCCCCATTTTCCCCCCAGAAATTCCCCCAAAATCCGCATTTTCCAGCGCCCTGCCAGCGGCGCGGAGGGGATTTAATTCAATTTAATTCCATTTATTTTCATTTTTTTTTCCATTCCCTTCTTCCCTGGAAAACCAAGGAAAAAAAAATAATAAAAATAAAAATCGATCCCGGCTCCTTCCAGCGTGAAATAAACTCAAAAAATCCCCAAAATAAATCGAGGAACGGGAAAACAAATGGAGAAACGGGAAATAAATGCAGGGACGGGAAATAAACCCAGGGCAGAAGCTCCGAGCGGGACCTGCGGCGTTTTGGGGCGCAATTTCCCCTTTTGGCCATTTTTCATCCTTTTTTCCCTGCCCCTTCCCCACCTTTATTTTGCTTTTCCTGCCCCCGGCCGGAATTTCGAGTTTTCCTCCCCAAAATCCTCCCCGGGAGGTGAAACCGCCCCAGCTCCCGTTTCCCTCCCACTGCTCATTTCAGGCATTGCCCCCGAAATAAATTCAGGTTTTTCCCCTCCTGGAGGCTCCAAACTCCCTCAAAAAAAACCCCAGAAAACATCAAAAAAGAATAAAAACCCCAAATAAATCAGGCGCGGCTCCTCGGGCGCTTTCTCTTCGTGCAGAGGTGGAAAAACCCGAAATTCCGCTTGAAAAACCCGAAATTCCGCTTTTCCCCAGCTTTTTTCCAGCCTGGAAAACTCCGCCCGCCCCTCTTTCCCCCTTCTTTTGGGGCTTTAAAAATTATTTTTTCGCGATATCTTTCTTATTTCTTTCCATTTATATTTCCCCCCTATTTTGGTTGGGTTTTTCTCCTATTTATTTTTATTTTTTTTCCCCTATTTTGGGACGTCTTTTATTCTATTTATTTTTTTTTTTTATTTTACTCCCTTTTCTGGGCGGTTTTTCTCTATTTATTTATCTTTCTCCCCTTTTTTGGGGCGGTTTTTCTCTATTTATTTTTTAATTTTTTCCCCTTTTCTGGTCGGTTTTTCTCTATTTTTTTATTTCCCCCCCCTTTTTGGGCGGTTTTTCTCTATTTATTTTTTTATTTTTCTCCCTTTTTTGGGGCGGTTTTTCTCTATTTTTTTTTATTTTTCCCCCCTTTTTGATTCTTTTTTTTTTTTTTCCCCTATTTCCCCCCCCCCTTTTTGGGGCGATTTTCTCTATTTAATTTTTATATTTTCCCCTTTTTTGGGGCGGTTTTCTCTATTTATTTTTTAATTTTTTCCCCTTTTTTGGTCGCTTTCCAAGCCCTGCCAAGGAATTTTTCCCCCTCCAGGTACGAGGCGAGAACCAAAAGCCTCTGGATCATTTTCAATCATTTCCCTCCCTTTTGTTCGCTGCATTTTTTATTTATTTTTCTGCGCGAAAAGAAAAATTGAAATTCTTCCCCTCCGCCAAAAATCCCTGCCCGGGGCTGCGTTCCCTGCTGGAAAAGCGAATTTCTGCCCCAAAATCCCGATTTTTCAGGGGTTTCGGACTCCTGACTTTGGGCGTTTTTGCGGTCAAAAATCCAATTTAAAACCCGCGGTTTTGGGGGCGGCGCTGCGGGGTTGAGCGGGGGAGAATCGGGCCGAGAAAAGCGAATTATTTTGGGGGGTTTTGGTGGTTTTTCCTCATTTTTCCTCATTTTCCAAGCAGCGAAAGCCCCGAACATCCCAAGCGTGGCCTGAGCTCCCGAACCAGAAATAAAACCCGAAATAAAGCCAGAAATGGAAATAAAAAACCGAAATAAAGCCAGAAATGGAAATAAAATAAAGTCTAAAAACCCCTCGGCGGCGCTCCCGCCTTTCCAGGGGGATTTTTCCCATTAAAATCTCATTTTTCTGCGCTGGGAATGCTCGGAAAAATCACTTAGAAAACCCCGGGGACGCCTTTTGTAAAAAAAAGAACAGAAAAAATCCCAATTCCCGCTTAAATCGCTCGGAAAAACCCCCCGGATTTGGAATTCCTTTTTTAACTCAAAAAACCCCGGGAAAAAAAAAAAAAAAAAAAAAAAAAGAATTAAAAATTGATTTAATCAGCAAAAAAATAAATACAAATAAAATTAAATATAAATGCTAAATATATTTAAAATAAATGGGGGAAAAAATTTAAATATATTTTAAATAAATGGAAAAAAAAATAAAAAATATATATATTGTAAAAATGGGGAAGAAGAAAAAAAAGAGATAAATTTAAAATAAATTAAAATTTCCTTTTTCCCCGCTGCGAAAAAAAATCCCGATTTTTCGGCAAAACGTCCCTGGAAAGAGAATTTGTTTTGAATTTTCGCTCGCTTTTGGGGGGGAAGCGCCGGAAATGGCGAAGAAAAGGCGAAGAAAAGGCGAAGAAAAGGCGAAGAAAAGGCGATGGCGGGCGGGCCGTGAACGGCGGCGCAGTTCAAGGTCACTGTCCGGCAGTAAAAGGGGTCTGGCGCTGAAAATTTCAATTTTTGGGGATTTTTCTTCCCCCGTGAATTCAATTTATTCCCAGCGCTCGGCTCGGCCCGGAGAGGGAATTTTAGCGCGAGGAATCCGAATTAAAAATGGAATAAATGAATTAAAATATCCCGAATATCGCCAATTAAAAATGGAATACATGAAATAAAATGTCCCGAATTTCGCCGATTAAAAATGGAATAAATAGATTAAAATATCCCGAGTTTTCCATCTGGAAATCGGATTGAGCCCCAAAAAATAAAATTACATCCCATTAAAAAGCCGAGAAACCGGGATCGGACCATAAAATAAAATAAAATAAAATAAAATAAAATAAAATAAAATAAAATAAAATAAAATAAAATAAAATAAAATAAAATAAAATAAAATTCAATGGAAAAAATGGGAATTTTCTGCGGGCGGTTCCAGTTCAGGTCCCAAAGAGGGAAATTAATGGAAAATCCCATTTTTTTCCCAAATTTTCTCAATTTTTGCCAGCGGAAAATCCAACCCCAAATCGGGGAGGCAATTTCGGGTTTGACTCCAGCGCTGCTTTTAGGGCAGAAATTCGAGGTTTTTTCCCTGGAATTCCTAAAAAATCCCCCCGAAAAACTGAAAAACCCCGCGGGATTCTCCGTCCCAATCGCGACCTAAAGAACCCAAAAAAAAAAGCGATTTTTAATCAATTTTAATCCCATTTTTCGTGGGAAAAGAGGAGAAAAAAATGGAATTTTTGGGACCCGAGGCGCGGCCAATTCCGGGCTCGGTTCCCAAAAATCCCCAAAAAAATGGAATTTTCCCCACTTTGAGGCGGAGCAGACAAGAAAGGGAAAAAAACCAAAAACCCAACAAAACCCAAAAAAACCAAAACCCAAAACAAAACCCAAAACCCCGGGAAGCGGCGCTGGAAACGCCTCGGGAAAAATTCCTTGGCAAAGCTCCCAAAAATAATAAAAAATCCTCTTTATTTTCATTTTCTTCTCCCTTTTATTCCCTTTCTTTCCTCTCCCTTTTTCCTCTTTTTAATTTTTTTTTCCCTTTTTAATTTTTCCGCTATTTTTCTCCTTTTTTTTCCTTCTTTCCCCTTCTTTCCCCTCTCTTTTGGTCTTTCGAAGCCAAGTTTTTGCGGGATTTCGGGAAAAACGGGAGCTGCACTCACCTGGAGCTGAAATGGGAGAAATTCCCGATCCTGGGGGGGATTTGAGCCTTAAAAAACCGGATTTTGGGGAAAAAAAAAATAAACGGGGAAATGTCGGGGTGGGAGCGGGAATAAAGAGGGAGAAAAAAAGGGGAAATGATGGGAAAAATGGGAAAAAGAAAGGGAGAAAAAAAGGGAAAAAATGGGAAAAATAAAAGGAAAAATGAGGGGAAAATAGAAAAGAGAAAGGAAATAAGAAAGGGGGGAAAATAAAGAGAAAAAATGGGAAAAATGAAAGGGAAAAAAGGAAGGGAAAATAGAAAAAAGAAAAGGAAATAAATAGAAATAAAATCGGGTTTAAAGAAAAGGGAAAGAATAGAAAAAGGAAGGAAATAATAGGAAAAAGAAAAATTAAGAGATAAAAGACAGGAAATAAAGAAAGGGAAAACAGGAGGGATGGAAATAAATGGGAAAAGAAATAATAGGAGAAAGGAAAAACAGGGAAAAGGAAGGAATAATGGAAAAAATAAAGGAATAATAGGAAAAATAAAGGAGATCCAGGGCCGGGTTAACCTAAACCCGGGTTAAAGCGAGCCCGGGTTAAACTAAACCCGGGTTAAACCAAACCCGGGTTAAACCAAACGCGGCCCGGGGTCCCCGGACCTCCCCCGTGATGTCAAGGTCAAGGGTAACCCCCGTGACGTCACCGCCCCTGACGTCACCGCCGCCCGGGAGCGAGTTTGGGGCCGAAAACGCGGGAAAAATCCGGAACGGCCCGAACGGCCCGAACGGCCCGAACGGCCCGACTGCACACGAACTCATCCGAAACGACCCCACTTCACCCGAGCTGAGCCCAATTCACACCAATCTCTGAATTTAGCAGAGATTACCCCAATTTACCCCAATTTACCCGAACTGATCCGAAATAACCCGAACTTACCCAAACTTACCCAAACTGATCCGAACTAACCCGAACTTACCCGAATTTACCCAAATTGATCCGAACTAACCTGAACTTACCCGAATTGATCCGAACTAACCTGAACTTACCCGAATTTACCCCAATTTACCCGAACTGATCCGAACTAACCCGAACTTACCCGAATTTACCCAAATTGATCCGAACTAACCTGAACTTACCCAAATTGATCCGAACTAACCTGAACTTACCCGAACTTACCCAAATTGACCCGAACTAACCTGAACTTACCCGAACTTACCCAAATTACCCGAATCTATCTGAATTTACCCGAACTAACCCGAACTTACCCGGATTTACCCGGATTTACCCGAATTTGCCTGAATTTGCCCCATTTGCAATCAAACCCCGAACAGACTCGGGGACAGAATTCCCACCCAATTCCCGTTTTCTTCCCGTTTTTCATTGATTTTCATTCACGCCAATGAATTCCGAATTATTTTCGTCCATTGCAATGAATTCCAATTCATTTTCATTCATTCTAATCCATTGCAATGAATTTAAATTCAATTTTCATCCATTGCAATGAATTCCGATTCATTTTCATCCATTCCAATTCATTTTCATCCATTCCAATCCATTGCAATGAATTCAAATTCCATCTTCATCCATTGCAATGAATTTAAGTTCAATTTTCTTCCATTCCAATCCATTCCAATTAATTTTAAACAACTCTAATTCACTTTCCCCTCTTCCCTCCAGGCGCTGTCACGACCCCGAAAATCCCAACTTTTGCCCCTTTTTCCCCTCAGCTCGGCCCCGGATCGGGAATTTCTATCCCCAAAATCCACATCCCTCCTAGAACTCCAAATCAGAAATTCAAAAGATCGATTAAGAAATGAAAAAAAATCACTCAGAATCTCCTGGCTGGGAGAATTCACTGAGGATTGGAGCTGGAGATTTCCAAGGTTTGGCTCAGAAATCCAAATTTTCTGGGGAAAAAATGAAGGGAAACCCCCCAAAAATCCCAAATCAGCAGCGGGAGGAAGGACTGGGTGAAAAACGCCCAAAAAAAGGAAATTAAGGAAAGAATTCGGGGATGATTTTGATTTTTCCAACCAAAAATTCATTTTTTCCCATCTGGATTAAATGGAGGAGGAGGAATCCCTGGATTTCCCCAATTTTTCCACCCAAATCCCCCAAATAATCACCCTGAGGAGGAATAAATCAAAGGGATTTCTCTGTTTTGCCATTTTTGGGGGTTTTTCCCGGTTTTTGGAGGCTCGGGAATGAAAGTTCGGCCAAGAGAAGGAAAAGGAGGCGCAGGAGGAAAAATCGACCTGAAAATGACAAAAAATGAACCCGAAATGGCCGAAAATTGACCCAGAAGTGACAAAAAACGAACCCAAAAGTGACCAAAAAATTAAACTGGAACTGATAAAAAATGATCACAAAAGTGACCGAAAATTAAAGCCGAATTGACCAGAAATTACCCCAAAAGTTTAATCCAAATGGACCAAAAATTGAGCCAAATTTGATAAAAATCAAAGCCCAGAGTGACCAAAACTGAGGCAAAAAGTGACAAAAATGAACCCAAAAGTGACCAAAAAATGAACCCAGGAGTGACAAAAACTGAGATCAGAATTGACCAAAAATGGAACCGGAACTGACCCAAAATGATCCTGAAAATGCCAAAACTTGAGCCCAAAATGCCAAAACTTGAGCCCAAAATTTCCCATTTTCCGTCCCAAGCCCGAGCTCCGTTTCCCACCCTTGGAAGAAAATCAGAAATTTTTCCCCATTCCCAAATTGCCCCATTTTAAATTGTTTTAATCGTCTATTTCTATAAATTCACCGATTCCTCTCCTTCTCCTACGAATGTCTCTGTTTAACCCAAATATTTCTGGAAGTTTCCACCGAACCCTGATGGAAATTTCTATTTCGGGCGGGATTTAAGGGAAAAAAAAAAACCAAAATAAAACCCCCAAAATTCTGAATTATGGAAACCCCGGCTCTCCCACACCCAAACCCGAATATTGACAGCTGCAAAATGCAGAAAAAATGGCAAAATCCTAAAAAAAAAGGAAAAATCCGCCCCGAAATCCTAAAAAAAAAAATGGAATATTGGGGGTGAGATCCACGCGCCTGGAAGGAACACAGAAATAAATATTAAATAGATGTAAAATCGGTAATAAACTGATATTAAATATACAATAAATTGAATATTTTGCCACCCTCACGAGCGCTTTTGCAGCCTCTAAAATTCCGATTTTTCCCCCCATTTCCATCCCGATTCCGCACTCGATTTTTGCTGCATTTCGGGCAAATTAAAGCCAAAAAAAAATCGGGATTTTAAACAATTTCTGGGCATTTTTCCCTCCCCTCGGGGGAGTTTAGGGAGGAAAAAATAAAGAGATAAAAAAATCCAATAAAATTTAAATTGGGCAAGAACGCAATGAAATAAAAACACATGAAATAAAAACACATTAAAGGTGATGAAATCAAAACACGTGAAATAAAAACGCGGTCGAACACAAATATATTGAATTAAAATAGGTTAATTAAATTAAATTCAATGAAAATATCTTACCTAGAAAGAGATTCAATTAAAAATGCACCAAAAATAGACTAAATAAAAAAAAGACTAAATAAAAATATACCAAAATAGATTAAAATAGACTAAAATAGACGTAATTAGACTAAATAAAAATAGATCAAATAAAACCAGACCAAATAAAAATTAATTTAATAAAATACCCTCAAGAAAAATGAAATAAATAGAAATTAAACGCAATAAAAATCCCATTTTGAAGCTCTCACTTCAACCCCCTCGCATTTATTTTCTGCCCTTCCCGTCCTTTAATTTTCCCTTTTTTTCTCCTTTTTTCCCCAATTTTTCTCCTTTCCCCCCCCCATTTTCTTGCTTTTCCCCCCTCATTTTCCTGTTTTTTTAAATCTAATTTTCCTGTTTTTTTCCCTCCAGTTTCCTGCTTTTTTTCCATTTTTTCCCCATTTTTCCCAGGAATTCCCTCCGGGTGCTGAAAAAGCCGCACAAACAGAAATATTTTTCTCTTTTTTTTTTTTTTTTGTCTTCCAGACAAAACAACGACCAAAAAAAGCGATTTATTTCCAAGGATCGGTACAAGGCGGACACCACGAGCTGACAGCGACAGCACAACCCCAAAAAATCCAAATTTCCCCCCAAAAAAACCCAAAATCCGGCCGGAAATTCCCAATTTCCCCGTCCGAACCCGCGGGGGAGAACCCCAAAATTCACAAAAAATCCACAAAAATCCCCCAAATCCGACCCCAAACCTCGCTGGGGATTTTTCCCCATTCCCGATTTTTCCATCCTTAAAAAATTGGATTTTTCCATCCCTAAAAATTCTGATTTTTCCATCCTCAAACAAGCGGAGCCGACGCCGCCCTGGGGAAAATTTGGGGATTTTTTGGGCGATTTTTGGGAGTTTTTTCACTTTTTTTTTTTTTTTTTTTTTGCCACAGAAATAACGGCAAAAAAAAAAAAAAAAAAAAAAAAAAAAAGCGGGAGAATCGGGAATTTCCACTCTCAGCCCAAAATTCCGATTTTTCCCCCCGAATCCCGCGCTGGGATTTCGGAGTTTCGGGGTCGGAATTTTCCTTTTTTTGGGATTTTTCTCCTTAAATTCCCCGCGGGCACCGGGATAAATAAATACCGAGTTTTGCTCTTCTGCCTTCGGTTTTGGGGCTTTTTTCGGGATTTTCGGCTTTTTTCGGGGTTTTCTCCACCCCAAAGTCCCCCAGCACAAGGATAAATATTGAATTTTACACTGGGATTTTTTCCTTTTTCGGGGTTTTCTCCACCCCAAAGTCCCTCCGGCACGAGGACAAATATTCAATTTTAACACTTTTTTCTCCTTTTCTCGGGGATTTCGGCCACCCCAAAGTCCCGCCAGCACGAGGATAAATACCAAATTCTTGATGCTTTTTTGGTTCCTTTTTTGGCAATTCTGGCCAGCCTAAAGTCCTTGTGGCACGATGATAAATATCGAATTTTCCACCCATTGAAAATCGATTTTTTTTTCCTTGTTTTTGGTGATTCCGTCCGCCCCAAAGTCCAAGGATAAATATTGAATTTTTAACCCTTTTTTAATCCATATTTTGGCGATTCTGGCCGCCCCAAAGTCCAAGGATAAATATTGAATTTTCCACCAATTTTTTGTCCCATATTTTGGTGATTATGGCCGCCCCAAAGTCCTGCGGGCACGATGATAAATAACAAATTTTTAACCCCTTTTTTTCCCATATTTTGGCAATTGTGGCCACCTCAGTGTTCCACCGTCACGACGATAAATATTGAATTTTCCACCCACTGAAAATCGATTTTTTTCCCCCATATTTTGGCGATTCTGGCCACCCCAAAGTCCTGAGGGCGCGATGACAAATATTGAATTTTCCACCCATTGAAAACTGATTTTTTTTCCCCATATTTCGGCGATTCTGGCCGCCCCAAAGTCCAAGGATAAATATCGAATTTTTAACCCTTTGTCTTCCATATTTCGGCAATTCTCGCCGCCCCAAAGTCCAAGGATAAACGTCGAATTTTTAACCCTTTGTCTTCCATATTTCGGCAATTCTCGCCGCCCCAAAGTCCGAGGATAAATATCGAATTTTTAACCCTTTGTCTTCCATATTTCGGCGATTCTGGCCGCCCCAAAGTCCAAGGATAAATATCGAATTTTTAACCCTTTGTCTTCCATATTTCGGCGATTCTGGCCGCCCCAAAGTCCAAGGATAAATATCGAATTTTTAACCCTTTGTCTTCCATATTTCGGCGATTCTGGCCGCCCCAAAGTCCAAGGATAAATATCGAATTTTTAACCCTTTGTCTTCCATATTTCGGCAATTCTCGCCGCCCCAGAGTCCGACGTCCGACGCTGAATTTTACACCCATTGAAAACTGATTATTTTTCCCAATATTTCGGCGATTCTGGCCGCCCCAAAGTCCGAGGATAAATACTGCATTTTTAACCCTTTGTTTTCCACATTCCGGCAATTCTCGCCGCCCCAGAGTCCGACGTCCGACGCTGAACCTTCCGCCCGTTTCTCCCCCGTTCCTCCGCGCCCCGTCCCGCTCAGGTGTCCCGCAGGTGCGCGGGCCGCGCCTTGCCCTGCACCTTCTTCTCCTTGACGCGGCGGTTCTGGAACCAGATGGTGACCTGGCGCTCGCTCAGGCTGGTGGCGCCCGCGATGCGCCGCCGCTTCTCCTTGGTGATGAAGCGGCTGGCGGCGAACTCGCGCTCCAGCTCCTTCAGCTGCGGCTTCGTGTACGGCACGCGCTTCTTGCGGCCGCGCCGGAACGGGCTGGGCTCCGGCTGCAGCGGGACCACGTCTGGGGAGTGAGGAAATGGGGAAAAACTGGGTTAAAATGGTAAAAAAAAGGGAGTTATGGGGTCAGAATGGGAGTTATGGGGGTCACAGTGGGGCACGCGCTTCTTGCGGCCGCGCCGGAACGGGCTGGGCTCCGGCTGCAGCGGGACCACGTCTGGGATGGGGGAAAAAACGGATAAAATGGTAAAAATTGGGTTAGAATGGGAGCTATGGGGGAAACACGGGCTTTAAAGGGTTAATAAAGGGGTTAATAAAGGGGTCGCGGCGGGGCACGCGCTTCTTGCGGCCGCGCCAGGACGGGCTGGGCTCCGGCTGCAGCGGGACCACGTCTATGGAGGGAAAAAATGGGGTTAGAAACGGGGAAATTGGGAAAAAATGGCATTAGAATGGGAGTTATGGGGGGAAAATTGGGGTTAGAATGGGAGTTGTGGGGGAAAAATGGGTTAAAAATGGGGATAAAGGGGTCGCGGCGGGGCACGCGCTTCCTGCGGCCGCGCCGGAACGGGCTGGGCTCCGGCTGGAGAGGCACCACGTCTGGGATGGAGGGAAAAAATGGGGTTAGAAACGGGGAAATTGGGGAAAAATGCGGGTTATGGGAATCAAAGGGTTAGTGAAAGGTTATTAAGGGGTTAATAAAAGGTTAATAAAGGGGACAAAGGGGTTAAAGGGGTTCGGGGTGCGGCACGCGCTTCTTGCGGCCGCGCCGGAACGGGCCGGGGTCGGCCTGGGGGGGCACCGCGTCTGGAATGGGGGGAAATGGGGGGAAATGGGTAAAAAATGGGTTGGAAATGGTAAAAATGGGAATTAACGGGTTAATCAAAGGGTTAAAGGGGTTTTGGGGGTCACTGTGGGGCACGCGCTTCGTGCGGCCCTGGCAGAACGGGCTGGGCACAGCCTGCAGAGGGACCACGTCTGGGATGGGGAAAATGGGATTAGAAACGGGGAAATTGGGAAAAAACGGGGGTGGGATGGGGGCAATTGTGTAAAAATGGAGTTGGGACGGGGGAAATGGGTAAAAAATAGGAATAACGAGGATAAAGGGTTAAAAAGCGGAGTGGGGTGAGGTGGAAATGGGTGAAAATGGGGTTGGGATGCAGGAAATGCGTGAAAATTGGGTTGGAATGGGGGGAAATGGGTAAAAATTGGGTTAGAACAGGGGAAATGGGTAAAAACGGTGATAAAAGGGTTAAAGGCAAAGCGGGGTGAAGTGGAAACGGGTAAAAATGGGGTTAGAACAGTTGGAAACGGGTAAAAATGGCGTCAGAACAGTTGGAAACGGGTAAAAATGGGGTTAGAACAGTTGGAAACGGGTAAAAATGGGGTTAGAACAGTTGGAAACGGGTAAAAATGGCGTCAGAACAGTTGGAAACGGGTAAAAATGGGGTTAGAACGGGGGAAATGGGGCTAACAAGTGTGGAAATGGGTAAAAATGGGGTTAGAACGCGGGAAATGGGTATACATGGAAAAAATGGGGATAAAGGGGTTAAAAACAAAGGTGAAATGGAAATGGGTAAAAACCGGGAATAACGTGAATTGATTTGGTTTGGAGAGAAGCGGGGGGAACGGAAATGGGTAAAAAATGGGAATTTTGGGAAAGGAAATGAGGGGAAAAAGGGGGAATTGCGGCCCGTGGGGTTGGGGGAGGATTTTGGGGAGGGAGAGGGAAAATTGGGGTAAAATGGGGGTGGGAAAGGGGGAAAAGAATTGGGGGAAAAAAGGGAAAAAACCGATGGATAATGAGGGGGAAAGAGAGGAAGAAGGAGGAGGGAAAATGGGGGGAAAAGGGATAAAAAAGATGGGAAAAGGTGGGGAAAGGGAGAAGAGGAAAAAAAAAGGGGGGAAAGGGAAAAAAGGTGGGAAAAAGAGGGAAAAAAAGTGGGAAAAAGGAGGAAAAGGGCGGCGGGGGAGGCGCCAATGGCTGATGGTGTTGTGGATAATGGGAATGCAAACACAGCGGGGATAATTCCTGTTTTAATTCTGTTTTAATTCTGTTTTAATTCCCTTTTTTAATTCCCTGTTTCCATTCCCTGTTTGCCTTGGCCGCCGATGAAGGAGCAGCGCCCGCCCTCAGGCGCCTCAAATCCCGCAAATTTGGGCAAAATTCGGCGTTTTCCCCTTTTCCCTCCTTTCCTTTTTGTCCTCCCACCCCTTTCCCCTTTCCCGCAGAGGAAAATCCGCCCTGAGCAGCCCCAAACCCCAAAAATCCCCTCGGAATGGGCAAAATACCCAAATTTTCCCTTTTCCAGCGGTTTTTGGGGGCGCTGGGGAACGGGGAACGGGGGGCAAAAACCCCAAAAACGGAATTTTGGGGTTTGGGGGGAGCTGAACCCCAAATCCGGCGCCCCAAAAGGGTCAGGAAAATGGGGACGGGCGCTAATTACGGTCCGCGTGTTAATTGGGGAGGTTTTGGGGTCACAAAGAGGGGAGGGGTCCCCCAAAAATAAAAATCCCCCCCCAAAAAATGCCCAAAAAATAAAAATAAAAAGCAGCCGGAGCCGCGCGGCAGAATTCCCAATCCTGGGTGCCCAAAATTCCCCGAAAAGACGAATTTGGGGGTTTTGGTGCGGATAGAAAGGAAATAAAGGGGAATGTCGAATTTGGGGGATTTTGTGCTGATAAAGGGGAAATAAAGGGGAAAGGGGAAAAGGCGATTTTGGGGTTTTTGGTGCTAATAAAAGGAAAATAAAGCGGAAAGGTAAAAACAGATTTGGGGGTTTTGGCGCTGATAAAAGAGAAATAAAGGGAAAAGCCGAAATTGAGGTTTTTGTGCCAATAAAAGGAAATAAAGGGGAAAGGAAAAGGCCGAATTTGGGGTTTTTGGGGCTGATAAAAGGGAATTAAAGGGTAAAGGGAAAAGGCGAATTTGGGGGTTTTCGTGCCGGTAAAAGGGGAAATAAAAGGTGAAGGAAAAAGCCGAATTTGGTTTTTTTTTTGTGCCGATAAAAGGGGAAATAACCTCCTTCCCCCCGAACAGCTCCGGCTGGCACTTGACACCTCCGGCGTTAATTGCGTTAATTGGGAGCTGATTGAGCGCCCGGCCCCTGTCAGCCCCCGAGCCGCTCCGCGATTCGCTTGCAGCGCGATTTTCATTTTTTTATTAATTTTTTTTTTCATTTTTTTCCCCTTTTTTTGGAGCTCTCCGCCCGCGGGGGAGCGGCGGGAGGGGAAGGAGCAGAAAGGCGAAATTCGGGAATTATTGGGGAATTTTGGGGGTTGGATTGGGCGAGATTGGATCGGGAGAAAGGGCAGAATTCGGGAATTTTGGGGTTTGGATTGGGCCGGGATTGGATCGGGAAAAAGGGCAGAATTCGGGAATTTTGGGGGTTGGATTGGGCCGGGATTGGATCGGGAGAAAGGGCAGAATTCGGGAATTTTGGGGGTTGGATTGGGCCGGGATTGGATCGGGAGAAAGGGCAGAATTCGGGAATTTTGGGGTTTGGATTGGGCCGGGATTGGATCGGGAAAAAGGGCAGAATTCGGGAATTTTGGGGGTTGGATTGGGCCGGGATTGGATCGGGAGAAAGGGCAGAATTCGGGAATTTTGGGGGTTGGATTGGGCCGGGATTGGATCGGGAGAAAGGGCAGAATTCGGGAATTTTGGGGGTTGGATTGGGCCGGGATTGGCTCCGAAAGGAGGGCAGGTTTAGGGAATTTCCGCGGATTTTTGGGGCCGGAATTGCTGCCGGAAAAATGGCAGAATTCGGGAATTTCCGCGGGGTTTTGGAGATTGGATTACTCCAGCAGAAAGGGCAGAATTATGGAATTAACTCCGGGTTTGGGATCAGGAGGAAGGGCAGAATTATGGAATTAACTCCGGGTTTGGGATCAGGAGAAAGGGCAGAATTATGGAATTAACTCCGGGTTTTGGGTCAGCAGAAAGGGCAGAATTATGGCATTAACTCCGGGTTTTGGGGCCGGGATTGGATCAGGAGAAAGGGCAGAATTATGGCATTAACTCCGTGTCTTGGGGCCGGGTTCGGCTGCCGGGGAAGGGCAGAATTATGGAATTAAGTCGGGTTTGGGGCCGCGCTGGCCTCGCCCCGCCGAGCGTGCCCGTGCACATTGCCCGCTCCGCTCCGAGCATTCCTGAGCCGCTTCCCTCTAATTAGCCGGGCCCGAGCTCCGCGGGCTCATGGAATACACGGAGCGGGCGGAATTGGTGGGAAACGCGGAACACACCCGGATATGCGGAATAAACACGGCCGGATATGGGGGGGAAATGTGCCCTGATACACGGAATAAATACACCCTGATATAGGGAATATAGGGAATTAATACACCCTGACATAGGGAATTAACATACCCAGATATATGGAATAAATATACCCGGATATAGGGAATATATGGAATTAATGTACCCGGATATAGGGAATGAATACACCCTGTTATAGGGAATATATGGAATTAATATACCCTGATATAGGGAATATAGGGAATTAATATACCCTGATATAGGGAATTAACATACCCAGATATATGGAATTAATATACCCGGATATAGGGAATATATGGAATTAATGTACCCGGATGTAGGGAATATATGGAATTAATATACCCTGATATAGGGAATATAGGGAATTAATATACCCTGATATAGGGAATTAACATACCCAGATATATGGAATAAATATACCTGGATATAGGGAATATATGGAATTAATGTACCCGGATGTAGGGAATGAATACACCCTGATATAGGGAATATATGGAATTAATATACCCGGATATAGGGAATAAATATACCCGGAGGAATGGAATAAATGTACCCGGATATAGGGAACATAGGGAATTAATATACCCTGATATAGGGAATTAATATACCCGGATAAATGGAATATATAGAATAAATATACCAGGATAAATGGGATATATGGAATAAAGGTACCCGGAGATATGGAATTAATATACCCGGATACATGGAATAAATATACCCTGATATATAGGATATATGGAATTAATATATTGGGATATGTGGAATATATGAAATAAATGTACCCGGATATATGGAATAAATATACCCGGATACATGGGATAAATATATCGGGATATATGGGATAAATGGAATTAATATACCGGGATATATGGAATTAATAATTAATATATGCGGATATAAGGGGTATATGGAAGAGCTGGAATCATATATGGAATATATCGGGATATATGGAATTAATGTCCCCGGCTCTATGGAATGGATGGGATAGGTGGGTACGGGATAAATGGGATAAATTGAATATATGGCGTATATCCAGATATCGGGAACGTGTGGGATAAATACATGTGGATATTTGGAATATAAGGGATAAATAGATCGGGATATAGGGAATAAGTGGAATACGCAGAATATAGGGGATAGATGGGACACACGGAATATATGGGATAAATGGGATAGAGGGAATATACGGGACATACACAGGGTACAGGGAATATCTGGGGATAGATCCAGAGAGGTGGGGTAGGTGGGATAAACATATCGGGATAAATGGAATTTATGTGCATAGGTGGGACACGCGGAATATATGGGATGGGTGGGACAGACGGGATAAATATAATATACGGGATAGATGGGATAAATATACCGGGACAGGTGGAATGTATGGATAGATGGGATTAATACACCAGGATATACGGAATAAATCCGGATAGATGGGATGTGTGGGATACACTGAATACGGGGGATTTCTAGGATAGGTGGAATACACGGGGTACAGAGGATAGATGGGATAGGTGGGATACACGGGATATAGGGGATAGATGGAATAAATGTATATACTGATATACTGATATATGGATAGATGGGATAGATATATCGGGATGTATGGGATAAATGCGGATACATGGGAGAGATGGAATACACGGAATAGATGGGATAGATACATCGGAATGTATGGGATAGATGGGAGAGATGGAATACAGGGAATAGATGGGATAGATGGGATAAAATACATCGGGATGTATGGGATAAATGCGGATATATGGGAGAGATGGAATACAGGGAATAGATTGGATAGATGGGATAGATATATTGGGATAGATGGGATAAATGCGGATACATGGGAGAGATGGAATACAGGGAATAGATGGGATAGATGGGATAGATATATCGGGATATATGGGATAGATCCGGATAGATGGGATAGATGGGATACAGGGAATAGATGGGATAGATGGGATAAATATATCGGGATATATGGGATAGATGGGATAGATGGGAGAGATGGAATACACGGAATAGATGGGATAGATGGAATAAATACATCGGGATATATGGGATAAATCCGGCTATAGGGGTAGATGGAATAGATGGGATAGGTGGGATACACGGGATAGATGGGATAAATATATCGGGATATATGGAATATCGGGATAGATGGGATCAATCCGGCTATATGGGGTAGACGGAATAGATGGGGTGCACGGGATATGGGATTTCTGGGCTGCCCTGATCAATCCCCGCGGAGGAGCCGCTCGCACGGCGGGCACCGCTCCCGCTGCCGCTGCCTACCTGGGAACGGCGCCTTCCAGAGGTGCGCGGGCTGCGGCTGCTCCTTGGAGCAGTAAACCTGCCCGTCCCAGCCGGCGTTGGCCAGCGCCCAGCCCTGGTAGCCTTCCATGGGAAGCAAAGCCTCGTGCCGCGGCTCGGCCAGCGCCGGCACCACCGACACGTCCAAGTAGCCCGGCACGGCCTGGTACGAGCCGGGGAAGCCGGGGTAGAACGGGAACTCCTTGGCCCGCGCCGGCGGCAGCTCCTCGGCGCCCAGCGCGCCGCCGGCCTCGCCGAATTTGTCGGGCGGGTGGTACCCGCAGGGCTTCTGCGGCAGGTTCAGGCGGCAGCCGTAGTAGCCCGGCGCGAACGGGTAGGCGCCGTAGCCCAGCGAGCCCGACGGGCACTGCCGCGCCGGCTCCGCGCCCGCCAGCTCCGCGAACGCGGCTCCTCCGTCCGCGCCCGTTCCGCCGCCGCCGCCGCCGCCGCCCGGCGCGCCCAGCGCGGCGTGGGGCAGCATCTCCCGGCAGTGCCCGAGCCCGTCCCGGCAGTGCCCCAGCCCGTCCCGGCAGTGCCCCAGCCCGTCCCGGCACTGGCCCAGGCTCTCCATGCGCGGCTTCTCCCGCGGCGCGTCCTCGCAGCGGCAGCCGAGCGCGTCGGGCCAGCGCGGGGGGAGCCCGAGCGGCGCCGTCATGTCATGCCGCGCTGCCGCCGCCTCCCGCCGCCCTTCCTCTGCCGCCTCCTCCTCTCGGAGCTGCTGCTGCTGCTGCCGGTGCCGGTGCCGGGGCCGGTGCCGCCGCTCCGCCCGCTCCGCCCGCTCCGGTGCTGGCGGCGGGGGCAGCTCCGCGCCGCGCCCCGGGACCCCCCCGCCATCGCCGCGCCGAGCGCGCATGCGCCGCCAGCCCGCCGCCGCCGCTCCATTAAGAAATCCGCGCGGGCCACGCCCCTTTTACCGCGCCCGGGGACACGCCCCCCGCGGGATGCCGCGCGCTGATTGGTTCGTCCCGCGCCGCCAGGACACGCCCCCTCACCCCCCCTCCCACCGCGTGCCCCCCCCCTTTGGTGTCCCCCCCCTTTCCACGTCCCCCTCCCCAGTTCCCGATTTTCCGCCGGATTCCAATGGGATAAACCCCCCCCCCCCCATTAATTTATAATTATTTACAATAATCCTAAATTATTCTTAACGCTTCAAATTTTTTTTGTATTTTTTTTTTCCTGTTTTTTTGGACCTGTCGAGGGATTTTTTTGGTTTTTTTTTTTTTTTTCCCCCTTTTTTCAGGCGCTCCCCGCTTCCCGAAAATCCGTTTTAAAAATAAGGAAAATTTCATCCCGTCTGCTTCCCACCCGCGTCTTCCTACCGGATTCCCGAGGAATTGGGTTTTCCCCGAAAAATCGGGTCTTTCCCCCCAAAAAAATCGGATTTTCTCCCATTCCGCCCCAAAATTTCGGGGGTTTCGGCTGCAGGAGTGAAGCGGGAGCAAGAGGGGAAAATGGGGGAAAATCTGATTTTTTAGGATTTTTGTCCTCAGCGCGTCCCTAGTTCAGACCCTCCCCACGGTTTGTGTGTCGCTAAAACCCAAAAATTCCCCCAAACTGCCCAAAATTGCGCAAAATTTTGCGCTGGTTTGGGGTCGCCCCAAATCCGATCCCGCTGGTTTGGGGTCGCCCCGTTGTTCTGCCCCCACTCCCAGATCATCCGAAAGGGGAAAAAGCTGGAAAAGGAAAAAAAAACCCAAAACAAACAAATTCCGGGAATGCCAAGTTCAAGGGGAAAGGGAAAATTCCCGGGTTTGGGAAAAAAGGGGGCGGGAATCGGGAAAACGAGGGAAAAAAGGGCAAAAATGGGCAAAAAATGGGAAAAAAAAGGGAAAATAATGGAATTAAATGGGGAAAAGTGGCGATGGATGGGCTGAAATGGGGGAAAAATGAATTAAATGCGGAAAAAAGGGAATAAAATGGGGAGAAAAAATTGAATTAAACCGGGGAAAACAGGCTTGGAATGGAAGGCGGTGGAATAAAATAAATGGATGAATAAGATAAAAACCGGCGGGGAACAAAACCCGCCAATAAATGAAATAAAACAGAATAATTTTGGTTATGTATATAAGCAAAACCAGAAACAATTTTTAAAAACCCAGGAAAATTGGGGAATTCTGCTCCTTTGTGCCCGCGGCAGTTCCCGGACAAAATCCCCAAATTAAACCCAAACGCGGCCTCGCCCCCGGCTTGGATTTGGATTTTTGTTCGCTTTTAATTTTTATGAAGTGCTGAACACGGGGCAGCACGTCCGGAACGGCCCCTAAATCGCGAGATTTATGGGGAAAAGCTGCGGCCGCGCGGCGGCGGCGGGAAGGGCCCGGCGCCGCCCAAAATGCCCCGAAAATGCCCCAAAAATTCCAATTCAAACCGCAGTTTTGTGGTTTGGGGAGCGCGGAATTCGCGGGAATTTTATGGGAAAATTTGGGGTGGGAATTGAGGGGCTTTGGGGGTCGGGGAAGGGGGAAAAGAGGGGAAAAAAAGCGGGAAAATGAGGGGGAAAAAGGAAAAAATGAGGGGGAAAAAAGAGGAAGAAATCAGGGGGGAAAAGGGATAAAATAAAGGGGAAAAAAAGGAAAAAAAATAAAGGGAAAAATGGGAGAAATGGGAGAAAACCGAAGGAAAATGGGGGAAGGAGAAGAAAAGAGGAAAAGGAGGTTTAAAAAATCTCATTTTTCGGAGGTAAAGCAGCAGAAAATTCGCATTTCGGGCCGGAATTCCCGGGGGAGCCGCAGGAGCCGAACAAAGGAAATTTTGGGCAGAAAAAATGAGAATTCCATTTAAAAAAATACATTTTAAAAAAATCGGCATTTCCAGGAGTTTTTGGGCATTTTCGGGGCTGGGATAAAAAACTGGGGAAAGGAGGCGCCAAAAATGGGGAATGGGAGGAAATCCCCGCGAAATCTCCCGGCCGGAAATTCCGGATTTTGGGGATTTTTGGGGTAAAAGCTGCGATCCCGGGGATTCCGGGGATGAACCCCCAAATCCCCGCTCCATTTGGGAATTGAGGAATTCCTGAAAATTCCCTTTTTTTGCTCATCCCGGGCGCGCGGACCCCTCTTGGTAAATTGATTTTTACCGAACAGAAAAATCGGAATTTTCCTCTCCCGAATCCCCGGGTTTTCCCTTTTTTCTGAAGGCAGATCCGGGGAATATCCACGTTTTAATGTCGTTTTCCTCCTTTTTTATCCCTGCCAGGAGAAAAGGCAGAAAAATCCGATTTCTCTCCCAGTCCAAGAGGAAAATTCCCATTTTTCCTCCTGGCTCCCGCTTCTCCCAACATTTTCTCTGCAGCGCTTCACCCCTCGGGATTTGAGGAATTTTCCCATTTTCCCCTTTAATTCAGGAATTTATTCCCGGTTTTTCCTTAAGAAAAACCCCAAAAATTCAGGATTGAGCCAAATTTTCGCAGGTGGAGCGGATTTGAGGTTTTGCACAAATTCCCCTTGGGAAAAGCGGATTTGGATGGGAAAGATTCCAGGGAGAGTGGCAAAAAAAAGGGGGAATTCTGCCCCAAAAAAGGGAATTCTGCCCCAAAAAAGGGAATTCTGCCCCAAAATCGCGAATCCCCGGAGCTGCGATTTTTTCCTTTTCCATCCCTGGAAAAGTAATTCCCTGGGAAAGGGAATTTCCCAGGTTTTGGGAAAAAAATATTAAAAACGGCGGCGGGAGAACAAAGAAAAATTCCAATTTCCATCAAATAATTCCCGGGTAATTCCCTGGGTTCTTTTTCCCTTTGTTTCCCGCTTTGATTGTGGCCCTAAAATGAAGGAAAATACCCAAAACTCCTCGATTTTCCCTCGGGAAAAATGGGAATTTCTGCCTCTTCCCGCCACCCCATTCCAAGGAAAATCGCCGAATTTGGAAATTTTCGGGAAGGAAAATCGGCTCCAGCGCCGGGAGAATCCCCCGAAATGGGGGAAAAAAGGATTTCCCATTATTTCCCATTATTTTCATATTTGGGGAATGAAGGAGGGGGAAAAACCCGGGGTTTTAATTCTGTTTTAGAGGGAAACCCGAACTCCAGCGGATTCTCCCCTTAAATCCCAATTTCGGGGGGATTTTCCGCCCATTCTCGGCTGAGTTTCCCCAATATTTGTCCCAAATGTTTGGATAAATAAAACCCCCGAACTCACCTTTTCCCCCCAATTTGCCCGCGCTTATTTTGATTTTTTTAGGGATAAAAAAGCGACTCCGAGCTGAATTCATTCATTCCTGCGGCCAAGCCCCAGCTCGGTTTTGCCTCAGGCATTCCAGGAAAAACTTGGGAAAAGAAGAATAAATTCCCATTTTTTCTGCCCATAAAAACCCTGCTCAAACCCCACCGAAATTCCGATTTTCCCTCAATTTCTGCATTTTCCATCATTTTCCCCCCTCCCAGGGTATCAGACTCCCGCAGCCCTTTGGCCCCAGATCCCAAAAATTCCATTTTCCCCATCTTTTCCCCGATTTTTCAGTTTTGAATTCCCAGCCTGGCTCAGGGGGGTTGATCCCTAAATCTGGGGGATTTTGGGGGAGTTTTCCTTGGATTTGCCCGCATTTTTCTGCCCCTAAAGGTGGCAAATAAAGACACAAATATATAAATATATTTCTGTATATATAATAAGGGTTGCTCCGTAAATGCCAGGACTTTACCCAGATAAACTCAGACTGAACAGAGATAAATAAATAAAAATAAAAGTGTAACTATTCCTGTAGAAATGGGAATAAACAAACTCCGCTTTTCCATTTCCCCCCCAATTTAATCCCCTCCTAAAGCCGAAATTCGGGATCAGTTCCCACTGAAGGAGATTTCCCAGCAATTCCCGAATTCCCGCATCCTCTTCTTCCTCCTCTCCCACCGGTTCCGCTTTTTGAGGCCAAAAATGACTTTTTATTCCCTTTTTATTCATTTTTTTATTCCCTTTTTATTCCCTTTCCCCCGCTATTTTCCCCCTTCCCCCCTCCCCGGTTTTATTCCCTTTAATTCCCTTTTCTACCCTTTTTTTTAATCTTTTCCCCCCTTTTTCCCCCCAATTCTCTCCCGCTGTTTTCTTCTTTCCCTCGCCTTTTAATCTCCTTTTTTCCCTCTTTTCAGTTCCTTTTCAATCCCCTTTTTTTTTCCTTTTTTTATTCTCCTTTTACCCTATGTTTATTCCCCTTTTATTTACTTTCTATTCCCTTTTTATTCCCCCTTTTTTTCCCCTTTCCCCCCATTTTTATTCCCTTTTTAATCTCCTTTCCCCCCCCTTCCTGTTCCCTTTTTAGTCCCCTTTTTCTCCCCTTCCCCCCATTTTTATTCCCTTTTATTCCCTTTTTAAATTCCCTTTTCCCCCTCTCTCTATTTCCTTTTTATTCCCCTTTTTATTCAATTTTTTCCCCATTTTTCCCCATTTTTTCCCGATTTTTCCCCATTTCCCGTGCCCGCAGCCCCGATCCCTCCCCGCTGGTTTTTTGCCCTTTCGCGGCGTTTTCCGGGGCCGCTGCAGACAAAGGAAATTCCGGCGGCGCCGCTCGAGTCCAAGTTCAAATCCAAGGTGAGCCCGGAGCGGCCCCGGCGCTCCCGGACCGCGAATTTATTCCCAAAACTCCGTTTATTCCGGGTGTAAACTGATTAAAAAAAAAAATTTAATTTAATTTCATTCTTATTTAAATTTAATTTTATTTCTTGCATAAATTATTTCTGACTGAAATTGAATTTATTTTTAATTTAAATCTCATTTATTTCTTATTTAAACTGGATTTATTTCTGGTTTAAATTGATTTTTTAAATTTTTTAATTTAATTTAATTTAATTCTAATTTAACTTGCATTTATTTCTTGTTTAACACGCATTTATTTCTTGCTTAAATTGAATTTTAAAAAAATTTTAAACTGATTTTCTTTCTGATTTTAAGTTGAATTTATTTTCTATTTAAACTGAATTTCTTTCTGATTTTAAATTGAATTTATTTCTTATTTAAACCTCCTTTATTTTTAATTTTAATTGAGTTCCTTTTTTATTTGAGCCGGATTTCTTTCTGATTTGAACTGAGTTTCTTTCTGATTCAAACCGAATTTATTTGTTAATTAAATTGAATTTATTTGTTAATGAAATGGGATTTATTCCCGCTGTTGCTGTTGGGGTTTTTTGGAATGTTTTCTCCTCCCAGGCCAGCGGCCAAAAATTCCCTTTTTTGCCCCAAAATCTTTATGCAGAGTCCGGAATATTCCAGGCGCTTTCTCCCCAAAAATTCCAATTTTCCCCCTTTATACCCAAATATTTCAGTCCTGGGAGGGATTCCCCAATTCATTCCCATTTTTAGGGAAAAACACCGAAAATTGGAATTTTCCAGGGGCAGAGGATGGCCCGACACAATCCCGAATTGCCAAATTTGGGGTTTTTAATATTAAATAAATTTAAATTATTGATGGGAGGGACCGAGGGGGGGAAGAGGGAGAAAAATCCGAATTTCAGGGGAATTTCCACTCCCGAAATGTGCCTGGGAAAGCCGCAAATCCCGGGAAAAGGAAGGAATTCGTTAATTAATCCCGGTAATTAATGACCCCCGGCAATTAATGACCCCGGGGATTAATTATCCACCCCGCTAATTAAGAACCCGCGCGGATTTTGGGCGGAATTCCGCAATTTTCGGTTCATTCCCGCATTTCCGCGGCGGCTCCCGTGGCTCGGGAATTCCGCGAGAAAAATGCGGGAATTGGCCCGGGAATCAAAGTTTGATTATTTTTAATATAAAAATGAAATTCTGGGGTCTCCCGGAGCCACTCCCCTTTTCCCCATTTTTTTCCCCGCTAAATTTCCCTTTTTTTCCCCATTAAAAAATTCCATTTTTACAAATTCCTCCCCAAATCCCACCCCAAAAATTCCTGATATTTTCCCCGCCCCGCTCGGGGAATTTCCAAAGGGATTTTTCCTCATGGAAAAGCGCCTGGAATGGAAAAATTTGGGTTTGTTTTTTTTTTCAAGGAAAATTTGACCAAAACTGAAGATTTTGGTCCCAAATTCCTCGCTGAGATCCCGAACTCCCCGTTCCCACCGGGAATTTCCCCGTGCTGGGAATTCCAGGGGGACTTCTCCTCTTTTTTCGGGCGATTTTGGGGATAAAAAAAGGAATTTTCCCCTCCTGGAATTGGGGTTCATTTGCCAGATTTGGGGTTTTCCTGATTTTTTCCCGATTTTTCCTGGATTTGGGAATTCTGGGGAGGGTTTTGTGGGCAGACAGACGGGAAGGGGAAAATTAAAAATCCCATTTTTCCCCGATAAAAACCCATGGAAAAGCATCGGAAGGAGGCGGAAAAAACCCCAAAAATTAAAAATTCCGCTCGAAAAACCCCTGGAACAGCCAAAAATTGTGAATTTTCCGTGAGGACGGGTCCATTCCCAGCTCCCCGAAACCCCAATTAATTTCAGGAATTTCTTTCCTTCTCAGCTTGGAGCAGGGACCGTTTATTTGGGGATAATCCAATTTATTCGAGAATTATCCAATTTATTTGGGAACAATCCAATTCATTTGAGAATAATCCAATTTATTCGGCAGTAATCCAATTTATTTGGGCATAATCCAGTTTATTTAGGGATTATCCAATTTATTTTGGGATAATTCAATTTTTTAAGGATATTTTCTCTCGGGATAGTTTATTTTAGGGAATAATTTAATTTCTTTAGGGATAATTTCTTTAAGAGATAATTTCTTTAGGCATGGTTTATTTAGGGACGGTTTATTTAAGGATAATTTGTTTAGGGAAGGGAATTTTTCCCTCCAGGCTTCATTCTGGTTTTCCGTTTCCCTCTCCTTTTCCCAGGCTTTTTAAATCTTTTTATTTTAAATTGGTTTTTTTGGGGAAAAGCCGATCCCGGATCCTCCCGGGGCTTTCCTAGGAGGGGAAACTCGGGATGAGAATGCAAAAAAAAAAAAGGAAAAATTCGGGATAAAGGGGCAGGAATGGGAAGAGTTCCAGAGGCATTTCCGAGCCCCGGAATTCCTCGTTTTTCCTGGGAAAATTACTCCTTTTTTTTCTGGGAGAATTCCTCTTTTTCCCTGGAAAAACGCCGGGTTTGGCTGCTGGGAGGCTCCGGGATCGTCCTCAATCCTTCCCTCCCTCCCTCCCCAATTCCCGAATTTCCCTTCCCGGTTTTTCCCCTTCCCGGATTTTCCCTCTTCCCTCCCCACATTTGTCGGGAAAATTTCGGAGGAATCGAAGATTTTTTCCTTAAAAAAACCCTGGAAAATCCCCAAGTCCCTTCCGAGATCCCCACTCGGGTGTTTTGGGGTTTTATTGGGGGTTTATTTTTTTTTGGATTTTTGCTGTTTCCCGGTCTCTTTTTTGAACTCCCCAATTCCGTTGGATCCGGGCGCGGCTTTTCCCCGGATTCCCGAAAATTCCAGCCGGGAACTGCCCCAGCCCCTCCTGCCATCCCCACGGCATTCTTGGGGTTAACCATTCCCGGGGGAGGATTTTGGGATAAATATTCCCCTTTTCCCTTTTTCCCTGTCCCTATTCCCTTTCCCCATTCTTTCCCCATTTTTCCTCCATTTTTTTCCATTTTTCCCCCATTTTTTTCCATTTCCCCCCATTTTTTTCCCCATTTTTTCCCTCCCCAATCCCATCGAGGACCCTCTCGGGCTGATTCCCTGTGGGAATTCCAGACTCAGGAATTCCAGACTCGGAAATTTCAGGATTTGCCCGCGGGAGCAGCAGAAGGACCCTGGAGCATCGGGACCGATCCCCCAATCCCAAATTTCCCCCTCCGGGAAATCCCAAAAATTCCTGCGGGAAAATTCCCGTCCCTGCTGCTCCAGGGAAGGGGTTGGGATCTGGGATCTGGGATCTGGGGTGGGTTTGGGACAGGGTGAGGATTTGGGATTTAGGACAGGATTGGGGTGGGTTTGGGATAGATTCTGGGATGGGGATGGAATTTTGGGATGGGTTTGGGATGGATTAGGGACGGTTTTGGGATTTGGGATGGGGTTGGCACGGGGTTGGGGTGGATTTGGGATTGTTTAGGATGGATTTGGGATTGGTGTTTGGGATTTGGGATGGAATTTAGGATGGATTTTGGGATGGGGATGGGATTTGGGATGGGATTACGGGTTTGGGATTTGGGACGTGTTTTGGATTTGGGGTATGTTTGGGATTTGGGATTTAGGAGGATTTTGGGATTTGGGTGTGGTAGGGATCTGGGATGTGTTTGAGACAGGCTTGGGATGGATTTGGGATGGGTTTGGGATTTGGGATGGATTTAGGGTTTGGGATGCGGGATTTGGGATGTGTTTGGAATTTGGGAAGGGGTTGGGATGGATTTGGGATGGATTTGGGATGGATTTGGGGTTTGGGATGTGTTTGGGATCCGTCCCTCATTCCCGCATTCCCAAACCGGTCAGGCCGCTCTGGGATTTGGGCCACGCTTGGCTTCGGCATTCCCGGAGCCGCCCGGGAGCGTCGGCAGCGCCGGAATTCCTGGTGACAAACCCTGGGAATTCTGCTCCTCTTCCTCTTCATCCACCCCCAGCTCCGGCTGGGGCCCGGAGAGGGAGGGAAAACCCGAATTCCGGGTGGAAAACATGGGAATTTTGGGAAAGAAATGGGATTTGTGGGCAGGGATTGGGATTCCTTGGTGGAAAAAAGGGATTTGTGGGCGGGAATTGGGATCTGTAGGTGGAAAAATGGGATTTTTGGGTAAAAAATTGGATTTCCGGCAGGAATTGGGATTTCTGGATGGGAAGTGGGATTTCTGGGTGGAAAAATGGGATTTTAGGGTGGGAAAATGGGATTTTGGGGTGAAAACTGGGATTTCTGGGCAGGAGTTGGGATTCCCGTGCAGAGCTGTGGCTCCCGGGCGCCGCAGCAGCTCTGGCAGGACGAGCCCTTCGCCCTCGGCCGATCCGGAATTTTCCGTGCGGGCGCGGCCCCGGCCCCGTGACTCAGCCCCGGCTCAGCCGTTCCCTGATCCCGAACTTCCCGCTGCCAAACCCGGGATCGCCCCCAAGGCGTCCCACAAAGATTCGGTTCTATCCCAAATTGAGGCCAGAGTGATCCCAAAGTTATCCCCAAAATTATCCCTAAAATGTTCCCAAAGTAATTCCAGAGTGATCCCAAAAATTATCCCAGAGTGAGCCCAGAGTGATCCCAAAGGGATCCAGAAAATGGTCCTGGAGCGATCCTTAAGTGATCCCAAAGTTATCTCCAAAATTATCCCAAAAATGTCCCCAAAGTAATTCCAGAGTGATCCCAAAAATTATCCCAGAGTGATCCCAGAGTGATCCCAGAGTGATCCTCCAAATTATCCCCAAAGAGACCCCAAAGTGATCCCCAAATTTAGGCCCAAAATTATCCCGAAGTGATCCCAAAATTACCCCCAAAGTTATACCCCAAATTATCCCAGAGTGACCCCAAAGCTTCATCCCAGAGCGATCCCAAAGGGTTCCCAAAGTTATCCCCAAAAGTTACCCCGGTATTATCCCGAGTGACCCCAAAATTACCCTCAAATTATCCCAAAATGATCCCCAGTGGGATTTCCCTCTCCCCAGCCAATCCCCGGAAGTTTCTCCCGCGGCAATTTCGCGATTTGGGATCCCTGGGAACTGTGGGAATTATTGGGAATTCTGGGAATTATTGGGAATTCTGGGAATCTACGTGAATGATGGGAATCCCTGGGGATTGTGGGAATCCCCGGGGATTGTGGGAATCATGGGGATTGTGGGAATCGCGGGGGATTGTGGGAATCCCTGGGAATTGTGGGAATCGCGGGGGATTGTGGGAATCATGGGGATTGTGGGAATCGCGGGGGATTGTGGGAATCCCCGGGGATTGTGGGAATCTGGGCCTCGCAGAGCGCCGGGAAATCCCCGTTTGGCCAATCCAGCCCCGTCCCTGGCAATTCTGGGGGCAAATCCCGGGAAAACGGGGACGGAGAGCGGAACCCCGGGTTTGGGAGCAGCAGCTCCGCACCCTAAACAGCAGAAAATTCCCAAATTTCCCTTTTCCCAAAGCCCCGGGGAAGGAGGGCGACGTACCCAGATTTTCCCTATAAAGCAGAATTTTTCCCCTAAAAACCAGGATGTTTTCCCTATAAAGCACAGGGTCTTTTTCCCCTAAAACCTAAGGATTTTTTCCCCTATAAAATAGGATTTCTCCCCTAAAAAACAGGGGGGTTTTCCCCCTAAAATCCAGGGGGGTTTTCCCTAAAAAACAGGATTATTTTTCCCTATAAACCAGTATTTTTCCCCTATAAAACAGGATTTCTTTTCCCCTATACAGCAGTTTTTTTTCCCCCAATAAAACAGGTTTTTTCCCCTATAAAGCAGTTTTTTTGTCCCTATAAAGCAGCTTTTCCCTGTCTCTGCAGGATTTCTGGAAGGTTCTGCAGGACTGGGTGCTGATTATGGGGTGGGTAATTACAGCCGCAGCTCCATGCTCCGGGCAGGAAAATCCCTTTTTTTTGTTGGTTTTTTTTTGGTTTTTGTGTTTTTCCCGAAATTTTGGAGCCTGTCTGGGGGCGAACCTTAAACCTTTCAACGGGAGAGGGGCGGGGGAGCCCGAGGGGAATAAATCAATCCTGGGGAATCGTAAATCCGTCTGTGCAGCCCCGCAGCGCCCCGGAAATCAGCGCAAACCCTAAATAAACCAGGAAAAGTATAAATAAATAAATAGATAAATAAAATAAAATAAAATAAAATAAAATAAAATAAAATAAAATAAAATAAAATAAAATAAAATAAAGGAGTTCGGAGTTCAGAGGGGCCCAGGCTGGGAATGGTGGGGTGGGGGAGGATGGGGGGGGATTTGGGAAGGGCTGGGATTTGGGATTTGGGGGATCCTGCGGGGGAGTTTTGTCCCTCAAATCCAGGCCCTGCAGCACCAAAATTTTGGATTTTGGGAGCCATGGGCAGGCGGGAATGTTGGGATGAAGGAGGGGGATTGATGGGATTTAGGATTCTGCAGGGATGCTCCAATTCCAGCTGGGATTTGGGATTCTCCCACCCGGGACCGGCAGCAGCTCCGGGGGGATTTTGGGGGAAAACCGGGAATTTTCTGGGGGGGGATTTTAATGGAAAACCGGGAATATTCTGGGGGGGATTTTAATGGAAAACCGGGAATTCTCCAGGAGGCCCTTAGGGGGAAATCTGGGAATTTTCTGGGGGGATTTTAGGGCGGATTCCCACATAAATAAAATTCCAAGATTCCCATGGAGAAGGCTGGGATTTGCACAATAAATTCCGAGATTCCCAGATAAATTCTGAGATTCCTGCAGTGAATTCCGAGATTCCCGCAGAGAATTCCAGATTCCCAGATAAATCCCAGCATTCCCTGGCAAACCGCGGCATTCCCGAGGCCCCGTTATGCTCCAGGTGGGTGGGCAGGATCCACCTGCTCGGGGATGATTCACCAATGCCGAGATAAGGCTGGGGATGATTCAGCGATCTGAGATAAGGCCGGGATCCTCCCCCGCTCCCTCCCGTTCCGTTCCGCTCCATTCCCGCTGGAAATGTCCCGGAATTCCCGGGATTGGGCCCTTTCCCCTCTGTCCCACTGTGGGAATCCTGGCACTGCCTGGCTCCGGCTCCTCCCTCACGCTTCGGGTTTTATTCCTGATTTCTCTTCCCTTCTCCCCTTTCTTTCCCTGGTTTTTTCCCCTTTTCTTTCCATTTCTTTCCCTTATTTTCCCCTTTATTCCCCTTTTCCCCCTTTAATTTCCCATTCCTTTCCCTTATCCCATTTATCTCCCTTTTATTTCCCCTTTCTTCCCGCTTTTATTTTTTTCCCTTTTATTTCCCCTTCCTTTCCTTTTTATCCTTTTTTTCCCTTTAATTTCCCATTCCTTTCCCTTCTCTCATTTCTCTTTCTTTTATTCCTTTCTTGCCCTTTTATTTCCCCATTCTTCCCCTCTTATTCTTTTTTCCCCTTTTATTCCCCTTCCTTTCCTTTTTATCCCTTTAATTTCCCATTTCCTTTCCCTTCCCCCATTTCTCTTTCTATTATTCCTTTCTTTCCCTTTATTTCCCCATTTTTCCCCTTTTAGTCCTTTATTCCCCTTTTATTTCCCCTTTCTTTCCCTTTTATTTCCTCTTACTTTCCTTTCCTCCATTTCTCTTTCTTTATTCTTTTCTTCCCCTTTTATTTCCCCATTCTTCCCCTTTTATCCTTTTTTTCCCTTCTATTTCCCCTTCCTTTCCCTTTCCCCCCATTTCCCAATGTTTAATTTTGTTTTTATATGTATTTTTCTGTGAGCTCCAGGCCGTTCCCCGCTCTGTGCGGGGCTCCAGGTTTGGATCCGGGCTCGGGGTGACTCAGGCGGGTCCTGCCCGGGCAGGCCGGGCTGGGCCGGGTGAGAATTCCGGGCTGGGCCGGGCCGGAATGGGGCGACGATCCCGGGCGGGGTCACACCTCGGTGTCACCCGAGTGTCACCCGAGCCACTGCCGGGCACAGGGACAGGGACAGGGACAGAGCTGCGGCCCCTCCTGGCTGTGCCACAAAAACCCCAGAAAATCCCGGATTTGGGTTCTTCTGAGAGCACCAAATATCCCGGAAAATCCCAGGTTTGGGGTTCCTTGAGAGCCCCAGATATCCTGGAAAACTCCAGTTACTGAGAGCCCCAAATGTCCCAGAAAATCCCAGATTTGGGGTCTCCAAATGTCCCAGAAAATCCCAGATTTGGGGTTCCTCCGAGAGCCCAAAAATGCCGGAAAATCCCAGTTCCTGGGACCCCAAATATTCCAGAAAATCATGGCTGTGCCAGCCCTCGGAGAGACACAAATATCCTGGAAAATCCCAGATTTGGGATTCCTTTGAGAGACCCAAATATCCAGAAAATCCCAGATTTGGGGTTCCCTCTGAGAGCCCCAAATACCCCAGAAATATCCCCGAAAATCCCAGGTCTGGGATTCACCAGCGGGCGGGTTTGGGGAGTCCCAGAAACCCCTCCTGGTGTTTTTGGGGGTCACTCATATTTGGGGGGAAACATCCCAGGCCTCCATCCCGGGGTTCCCGTCCCTGCCAGCCCTTCTGGCAAGGACGGAGGGTCGGGATCGTGGATTTATCAACCCTGCAAGGTTTGGGGGAATTCTCCTGAAAAGGGGCACAAACCCGGGCCCGTTCCCGGCTGGAATTTTCCTGTAAAAGGCACAAACCCAGGCCCATTCCCAGCCCATTCCCGGCTGGAATTCTTCTGGAAAAGGGGCACAGGCCGGGCCCATTCCCAGCTGGAATTCCTCTGGAAAAGGGCACAAACTCGCAGCCATTCCCGGCTCCAAAGGATCCCATTCCCGGCTGGAATTCTCCTGACTTGGGGCACATACCCGAGCCATTCCCGGCTCCAAAGGATCCCATTCCCAGCCCATTCCCGGCTGGAATTCTCCCGGCACGGGGCCACAAACCCGAGCCATTCCCGGCTGGAATTCTCCTGACTTGGGGCACAAACCCGAGCCATTCCCGGCTCCAAAGGATTCCATTCCCAGCCCATTCCCGGCTGGAATTCTCGTGGCAAAGGGCACAAACCCGGAGCCATTCCCGGCTCCAAAGGATTCCATTCCCGTTCCCGGCCGGAATTCTCCCGGCATGGGGGCACAGCCGAGCCCTGCCCTGGCCGGGGGCGCCGCGCGGGCGATGCCGGGCAGGGAGCGGGGCAGGAACGGGGCCAGGAGCAGCCGGGACCGATGCCAGGAGCCGGAGCGGGGCCAGGAGCGGGACCGGGGCCAGGATCCGCCGGGAGCGGGGCCAGGAGCTCCCGGAGCGGGCGGGCGGCGCCTCCAAAGCGGCGCTCGGGCGGTGCCGGGCGTGGGGCGGCGCCGAGGGCTGTGCCCGGAGCCCGCGCGGGCACCGCTCGCACGCCAGCGCTGCCCAGGAGCGCTCAAAGGGCTCCCAGAGAGCTCCAAAAGAGGGGCCAAAGAGCGCCCGAAATGCTCCCAAAGAGGCGCCAAAGAGCTCCCAGAGAGCGCCCAGAAAGGGCCCAAAATGCTCCCAAGGAGCTCCCAAAGAGCGCCAAAAATGCCCCCCAAGAGGTGCCAAAAAGATCCCAAAGAGCTCCAGAAAAGCTCACAAAGAGCTCCCGAATAAATCCCCAAATGCTCCCAAGGAGCGCCTGAAGAGGCCCCAAAGAGTGCCCGAAAACCGCCAAAAAACTCCCAAAGAGCTTCCAGAAAGGTCCCCAGAAGAGCTCAAAGAGCTCCCAAGAAAAGGTTCTGAAAAGCTCCCAAAGAGCTCCCAAAAAATTCCAAAAAATTCTCAAAAAAACTCCCAAAGAGCTCCTGAAAAACTCTCACAGAGCTCCCAAAAATTCCTCAAAAATTCCCAAAAACTCCCAAAAGCTCCCAAAAACTCCCCAAAGGCCCCGTCCCAGCCCGGGCCGCGGGTTTGGGGCCGCGCCGGGGTCGGGGTGCTGCCCCGGGGCCGTGGGAGGAGGAGGAGGAGGAGGAGGAGGAGGAGGAGGGAGGAGGAGGAGGAGGAGGAGGAGGAGGAGGAGGAGGAGGAGGAGGAGGAGGAGGAGGAAGGCCGCGCAAATGCCAGGGTGCGGAGCGGTCCCGGCGCGGGGGGCGGGGCGGCAGCGGCCGCGGTGTTAATTACCGTAATTACCGTAATTAACGTCCCGGCCCGGGGGGGCCCGGCACAAAGGGAGCCTTGTCTGCCTCGGGATGAAGGCTCCGAGCGAGCCCCGGCCTGCCCGGCGTGGGGGGGCGGTGAGAATTGGGGCAGAAACGGGGCTGGGACCCCAAATCCATGGGGAATTTCGGGGAATGGCCCCAAATCCGGAGGGGGGGAATTTCTGGGAATGGCCCCAAATCCAGAGGGGAGATCTCGGAGTGACCCCAAATCTGGGGGGGATTTCGGGGAATGACCCCAAATCCGGGCAAATATCTGGAAATTACCCCAAATCCAGGGGGATTTTTGGAATGGCCCCAAATCCATGGGAAGATCCCAAATCCCGGGGGGAATTTCGGGGAATGACCCCCAAATCCGGGGGGCGATTTCTGGGAATGACAAACAAATCCAGGGCAAACATCTGGGAATGAGCCCATTCCCATCCCATCCCCATTCCCATCCCCGCAGCCAATCCCGCT